>NC_137821.1:30853240-31120740 GCF_963921795.1 Nannobrachium achirus | reverse complement strand
TGTGTGTGTGTGTGTAAGGGGGTGGGGGCACTGTACAGTAAGTCAGTGATTCTCAAACCTTTCCCACAGTTTGTATGCTTTAGGGCCATGGGCACCCATAAGTGAGAGTGTACAAATGGAACCAGACTCTCAGAGTTGGCAGTCATTCAACTTGCAAAGCCCTGGAACCCCCTTTAGGACCCCACTTTGAGAACCACTGCAATCAGTTATTAACCATACTGTTTTATTGAGCATAAAAAAGGTCAAACAAGGAGATATAGAAGGGATAGAGGGAATAAAAGGAGAGGAAGACAGAGGGGAAAAAGAAAGGAAACGCTGTGCTGACAGGGAGGTCAGTAACTTAATAAACTGTCTCAAACCGCTGCCTCCTGTTGCTAGGTAACGGCGGTATAGGCAGGGGCTGTGGAGAAGAACAGGAAGTGCGTCGAGAAATACTGTATGTGTGTGTGTGTGTGTGTGTGTGTGTGTGTGTGTGTGTGTGTGTGTGTGTGTGTGTGTGTGTGAGTGTGAGTGTGTACGTTTGTGAGTTCAGGGGAGAACCAGGGCGGAAACTCAAGCTTCAACTCTTTCTGGCTTTGTGTTGATCTATTCACACACACACACACACACACACACACACACACACACACACACACACACACACACACACACACACACACACACACACACACACACACACACACACACTCACACACACACACACACACACACACAAACAAACACAGGGTTTCTGCCATGTGATTCACAGAGAGGTATGAATATAGAATGTGTCTTTGGCCTGACACACACTTTGTGACATCCTCCCTTGTGGGCCCTCTTTCAGTTCTCACCCCCTTTCTTTCTCTCATTCTTTCTTTTCATTCTTTTGGACGACGTTCCTCTGCAGTCCCATCATGCAGCGCTCTCTAGCCCAACTGAATGGGACCTCAGAGTCTCAGACCTTGATTCACCCGTCCCTTCACTAACTAACACAGACAAACAGTTACTGCCTGTCCTGTCCCTTCCCTCTCCCCCTACTATCTCTCTCTCTCTCTCCCCCCCCCTTCTGTCTCTGTCTCTCCCCCTTCTGTCTGTCTCTCCCCCTTCTGTCTCTCTGTCTGTCTCTCTCTCCCTCCCTCTCTCTTCTCTTCTCTTCTCTTCTCTTCTCTTCTCTTCTCTTCTCTTCTCTTCTCTTCTCTTCTCTTCTCTTCTCTTCTCTTCTCTTCTATCTCCCCCTCTCTCTGTAAGTCTGTATATAATCTCACTCTCTTTGTGGGCCTTGCTCTTCGTCTGCACTGGTGACAGTTTCTGTTGACAGCCTTCTTCAGCTCAACTCTCTTTCTAATTCAAATTGTCGGTGACTCTCACTTCGCCGTGTCGTTGCGACACTGGTGTGAAGCAGCGGAAACCGCATGGCAGGGACGCTGCCCTGCAAGGAGAGAGATACTGACTCACTAGAACACAGGCACACTGGTCATCTTTTCAAGCACATCCTGTGTATGTGCGCAATTTGTGTGTTTTTAATGAGAAGTGAAAAGGGTGTCTCTCAGGCTTAACAACCCTTTGGATTCATATAAAGCACAAATACAAAGTATACATTCTTAATGGATTTGAACCTGTGTCTCCTGCATTGGATACACTAAACTAATCTACCACTCAAAGGAGAATCTTCCACTGACAAAGGGAGACATTAAGGGTGTTATATATATTGTGAGCTTAGATATTCTGGTTTACTCTGGCCACATGGAGTGCAACCAAGTATAAATTAGTCTTCTGGGCCTATGACTGGACTGCTTTGCTACATTCACCCCGGGGTCCGCTCACTATACCGACGGGCCGCTGTTCCGACTAGCGTCGGCAGGTTAGTTACTGAGGTATGTTTACTGAGGTTAAGTTTAGGGTTAGAGTTAGGGTTAGTTTTAGTGTCTGAATACCGGCCCGTCGGCACACTGATGCGGACCCATTCACCCCACCACACACCTGCAAACCATCTCCCAGATGAGCCCCCAATGTAATTACCATGCGGACCCTGGTCTCCCATACCAAACAGTGACCGCTCCATAAAGGGGAAGCACACCTGATCTAGGGAGAAGCTTCTGCCTGTAGCAGGTTCTGGGTTACAGGCAGAGCTACTCAATATAACTCAATCGCATACTTGGACATTTTTATTTAATTCCGACAAATAACCGGTCTGTCTGTTGGTGAGGTGCTGACCTTTAATACTCGGTGTGTGTCTGTTTCTGTGTATCCATCCAGATCTGAAATAGAGGAGGTCCAGGGAGATGTGAGTGAATTGGAGACACGATTAGACAAGGTAAGACACCTGTCCACTGTTGCACACGTAGACATAGGACATGCTTGCCTGTGTGTTCACACACTGTACAATAGTGGAAGCTAGAGTTTCCAATGATTAGACCATACACATTACACACACACACACACACACACGCACACGCACACGCGCACGCGCACACACACACACACACACACACACACACACACACACACACACACACACACACACACACACACACACACACACAATACAGTGTCACTGAAGTGTGAGAAGATAGGGTGTTCTACCTGACAGCCAACAGGAACTAAGGCATGGAGCTGCTTCCCCATCACATTGTCCCAACACACACCAAACCACTGACCACAAATTGTTCTGCCTTTGTATGTTAGGCATAATTCCCCATTGTGTGCACCTAGTTGTGTGTGTGTGTGTGTGTGTGTGTGTGTGTGTGTGTGTGTGTGTGTGTGTGTGTGTGTGTGTGTGTGTGTGTGTGTGTGTGTGTGTATGTGTGTGTGCGTGCGTGCGTGGTTTCAGATCTAGCATGGTTTTCAAAAAGTGATATCTGTTTTTCAAAATGTCCTTGAGTATTTAGCCTGAATGTCATTTCGAGTCATGCAATGTTTGCTGCAGGGATTATGAATCTTGATACCACATTGTTTGATCAGTAAAATGTTAGTGACAACTACTTCCCCCAATGTGTTTACCACACATCTATTTATCCACAGACCTTCAAGGGAAAAATGTACCGGTATTCCAACATAGTTGTGGTCAGCTGGAGATTTAACCAGTTTCAACCTGGTGTCCCTATTACGTAAAAATAATTAATGATAAGGGTAATAAGGGTAATAATAATTATTATTATTATTAATAATTATTATTACCATTTCACATTTTTGGGGGGTAATTTCTATCTTTTGGGAACACCTCGGACAGTTGTTAAAAAGTTAGAATGGATTTGTATAGGAAGGGGGCGTGTCTAATAAAACAAATATCTAAATACTGAATAAAGCAACTTAAAAACCTGAGTAGACGATAAAATGACCCGTTTTCTTTTTCTTTTAAAGTGAAATATCCCTTTAATGTTAAAGTCCACACCATCTAATTATTAACAGTGCCAAAATGTGCAGATGACTGACATCACTGATACGTCTGGGTTTTCCAACATTTCTTCTGAGACTCCTACATTCAATCCCTCATATATTTATTCTGGGGCATAGCAGTAAAACTTTGTAACTCACACAGGGGGATTGGGGGTACACAGTTACTTTAAACTCCTATCCAGGATTTGAACCCATGTCCTCCGTGTGAGTTCCAAACGTTCTACTGCTATCTCCCAGAGTAAATAGATTTTTGTGATTCATGCACCACCACAGTACAGTACCTATGCTGTATACATTACTCAATAGAAGAGCAGGTTAGGTAGACCAAAGGCAACTTCCAGTGCAATTGTGTTAGCTATAATGTATTCACTGACATACAGTACTCTACCAATACAGATTGTTCAAAATAAAATAACAATTTTGTAAAGAAAAGTTATGGATTGCAGCTTTAAGTGGTTAAACCTTTAGACGTGAGATAAGAAAAAATAAGCAGTCAAGTATTCCCACAGCACAGTGTTTATTAACTCTACTAGGGCTCTATCTTCCATCCGGCGCAGAACATGCAAAGATGCGCCAACTGACGCAGTGCACATGTTGTTTAGATACCAAGTTATTTTGCGCCAACGTTGGTCTTAAAAGGAGGTGTGGTCTGGCGCTATGCTATCTTATGACTGCATTTTAAGCCCATTTTAAGCCCAGTCCACACCAATGATTCACAATGCAACAAAACTGTTGCAATATATTGCAGAGAGAAATCGCAGAGGTTTGAATTGCCCCGTTGCAAGTCTGTGCAGTTTTGGGATTCAGTTGCAAGCAGGTGCAAGTTGCAACTCCTTGCATTGCGAATCATTGGTCTGGGCTGGGCTTTAACTGCCGTGACGGCACAGATATAGTTCCTCACTATTTAGACAGCGCATTATTGAGATTAAGATATATTTGGGTTCACAAGCATGCACAACAATCTGATTTCAACACAACTAGCTCATGTTCAACAATTTAGATGACATTTCGGAGAGAGACAGCATTGAGGTTGATATCAGCCAATTTGTCATGCTTCGAGGTAGCCTACCACAAAGAAAATGTACATATGTCTTCTGCTCAAACGGCATGATCAATAGCCTTGCATTTTTCATTAATCCTTAAGACATAAAACAAGATGTTGTAGGTGTGTGTCTCCAAAGATGAGCGGTAGAGAGAGAAACTAAGAATTTTGTGAATCCATAGCGTCCTGACATTCTTTATGCCTATGTAGCTACAGTAAGTCCATCATCAATATCCAATTGGGACTCAGAGGGCGCTCGGTGCTCGCTGCTGCTACAGCAACATCCTATATTAAAATTGGCTAATGGGAGGGCCGGTCGGCGGGCTGGCGGACCTCTGATGTCACTCTGACTCAGCTATAACCATATAAGGACTCGGCCCAAATATGGCATAGTGGCCCGAACCTCTAGTTCTTTAAATTAAATGCAATTTAAAAATTCACACCCTGTGTGAAGTGAGCCGTGCTCTTTAGACTATAATACTTGTTATGAGTTAATTTCATTAAGCGTCCCGCGAAGCTTGGCCAATGAGCGGAACATGTGTGGAACATACGTACATACATACAAACAGACAAGATGTACTGTAGGAGCGGTTACCACCGCTCAAAAATAACCTAACTGAGAAGGAGCATGTAATTATTAAGTTGATATATCAAGATATCACAGATGTCTCTTGGACATGAGGAGACATTAAGCTACAATGATTCTGACCGCAGCAGCACGGCCACTGCATTTGGACACTTCTCTTTTCCATGTGATGTTCCAGTGAGCAGGGCTTTTATATTTTCCTCAGCACAATATTGTTTGCGTCTCCTCCAACTTGCTATATCAGTCGTAACTATAATTAATGCACTTTGGTGAAGGCGCAACAAACTCTTACAGGGAATCAGAGAACACTGATTGGCCTAATTTATGCCAAAAACACACCCATGACTAATCTAAATTCTAGACTAGTATAAATACAGCCTGTTTGCACTGTGCGCCACACTTTGCGCCTGGATAATGCGCCATTTAATTTGCTAAATTGATGATGACCCCTGATGCACTTTCCGCCCTGCACCTTACACTATAGATCAGTGGTTCTCAGCCTTTTCAGTCTGCGACCCCCAAAATAATTTTACCTGGGGACCCCCACCACCCTGACAAGCACTAAGAGTTGAGGCATTACATTTTGTATAACATAGTTCTATTGTGTTGCGAGGCGTTGTGAGCATGTAGATCTGCTATTTTCACAATTTCTGCCTCTAATATTTGACAATTTGACCAATGTTTAATTTGTCATTTTAAAGGTATTAAAAAGTCCTTAAATTGTCACTTTAGCATATCTGGGGACCCCCACAAAATAATTTGGGGACCGCCCCTGGGGGTCCCGACCCACAGGTTGAGAACCACTGCTATAGATTGTCTAAATAAGGCCCTAAGAGTGTGTAAAAATGGACTAGTGGTACGAGTCCACTTTTCCCACTCTCCTGCTGCATGTCCAGAATGTCTGTATGACGTAAATGGCGTCTGTTCCAGCTGTGACTCAGTGTGTGACTGTGTTGTGTTGCAGTTGGTGAAACAATGCCACGCCATGCTGGAGGCTGGCAGGGTGTACTGCCAGAGCAGCAAGAGTTTTGTCAGCGGCCTCAGAGAGCTGGGCCACCATTGCTCCAGGGACGTCTTAATGGGGGTGAGTGGAATGTACGGCAGCTGGGCGGCCACGTGTCTTATTTAGGCCTAGGACTATTGACTGCTTTAACTATTGAAAAATAGCAGATATACAAGCTCACAGCGCGGCACCGAGTGCCGCGCTGCGAGCTTGTAGATCTGCTATTTTTGAAAAAGTTGTGAAAATGTGTGCAAGTCTTTGAATATATGTATTTTTAAAGCGAACGTTTGTAACTCAAATTTTGCTTCTGGGGGTGGTCCCTGGAACTAAATATTTTGAGATGGGGGTCCGTGGCTAAATACATATAATTTTGGGGGTCCTTCACATGAGGATCAGTGGTTCTCAGCCACTGACATAGTAGTCTCTCAAGAACAGACTAACTGAGCCCCAGTTAAGTGAAAAGGACCTTTTCTTTGACGATGGCTGGCCAGTTTGCTGACATAGAAACAGAGGTTTTTCAAAAAACCTTAGAAGGATTCAAAAGACACTTATAGAATCGGGTCAAAATTCTAATTTTCAAGATTTTTCAAAAATAGCAGATCTACAAGCTCGCAGCGCTGCACTCGGTGCCGTGCTGTGAGCTTGTATATCAGCTATTATTTTATAGTTAAAGCATCCAATAATTTTAGGCTGTTATGGATTTCTATAATTATTGCATAAAAATATACTTGAGAAAAGAAAGGTTCGAGCAGTGTTCAAACACAATCAATATTTATTCATCAAAGGAGCTCCTGAGCAGACAGCCACTACACTCAATGGGCATAGCAACTCTCCACCCCCGAGCACAGGTTATACACGCCCTCTTTATACACTTCAGAGGGGACTTAAAATAAAAAAGAGTCAAGTTAACAAACATCCTTTTAAGGCTTTCAGTCAGGAATACTTTAGACAGATCATGACATTCTGGTAACAGGTGAAAGAGTGACTCACACAACAGTTGTTCTCAAACCTAGGAATAAACACCCTGACATGACTAAACTAAATTACATGACCTTCTGACTACCTTCAAGAAGAAACAAAGATTACATTTCATAAAATTCTATAACATCCCTCCCTTTTGATCATAGAATATGGTCATTAATAGTAAATGTAATGACATTTGTTTTTCCGTCTTTTACGTATCTGAAAACAGGTCTAGGCGAAAACCTTATTTAATATATTTATCTCTTTTATATTAACTCTTTAAGGTAAAAATTCCTAGACGGCCCTAGAGTTTAGTTTTTTTTTTTTTTCTCTTTCTTTAGCGACCACCTTAGTTTGGCCTGTAATTCAGATAGTTATATTGACGTTAAGGGGGATAGAACTCAAAATAACAAATAAAAAACCCACGTCTAGATAGAATATAGTAAAACATCTCTAAAGAGCACATCACACATTTTTTTTTATACCTTATGGGTATAAATTTCAAATATAAGAAAACCATTCCTAAAGGACACCTCACATCTACTCATAAGCCCACACCCATAGTCTAAGCAATGTCACTATTTCTAAGGGACCCATCACCCATCTACCCATAAGCCCAAATCCACATCGTCTAAACAATGTCACTGTTGTTGAATGGCGGTGACCACTGTGATCTTCCTGGTTGGATTATTACTTCAGAGGTGGACCCGACAATTCTTGACATTACCGCTTTAATGCATGCAGATAGGCAAACAAAAACTAAGAGTAGTATGATCACAGTGATGACAATCAGAATCAGTGTACGTGTCAGTGTGTTCCCGATACCTCCAAACCAGTCTTCAAATAGACCCCAAAACATCCCCCCATGGTTTTTTTTAGCTCTTTTACCCCGAGTTGGGTGTCCTCATGGAGTTTAGTGATTGCTTTAGTGGGATCTGACACGAAAGAACAACATTCTGTCTTGATAACAGAACAGGCCCCCCCCTTATTGGCTAACATGATATCTAAAACCATTCTATTTTGCAAAGTAATGGCCTTGATTTCGTTAACTTCAGTGGCCAAAGCTTCAATAGCTGCGTCTGAGACATTCATGTGTTTTTCCAGGACAGTAGACAAGGCTTCCAGTTCGCTCTGTGTATTATAGATTCCATAATTTGGTATTATCACCCCGAGAACTTTTTGCCACCAAGTTAATGTCCGTTTTTTACGACTAGTTTTCCTCCTGTGTTCAGAGTAGGCCTCTTGAATTTCAGAACTATTCACCCTTCTAATCATTGGAATGACATGGGCCAAATAACATGTACCATGGCTATTGGCTGGGAGGTGCGTGTACGCTTTCCCTCCACACACTGCATAGACAGTTTCAGGAAGATATGAAGGCCTAGTAAGGTTGGTTAGCATTATGGTTTCTTTGTCACAAGGACTTTCTCCTATGTCTACATATTTCTTTCCCTGGATCAGAGTTCCAGTGAAACAATATTTGATATTTCCCTCTTCTACTATTGGCATAGCTTTACCCATGTCTGAGGACCGGAAAGTTACTTTAGTCTGTGCTTGGTCTTGGCAGTTAGAGACATCATTGCATTTTATTCTATTCATTTTGAATTCACTTGAGACAGAGAAATAGAAAATTTCAGAATAACAGTTTAGGCTGACACTGGACTTCCCTCGCATACATTTCGTTTTTTCAGCAAATGTACAATTTGTCTGGACATGGATTGTTTCAACTTTGAATACAAACTCATTAGTTGCTATGTTTGTTTGGTTTAACATTCCCACCCTGTGAATCATAGTCTTATTAAGTCTGTGTTTCCCAACTTCTACAAGCCTGTTTACCCCAATCTCTATAACATCCAAGATCTTCTTGTACTGGGTCCATGGATTAGCAGTGATAAAATCCCCTACCCCCCTGTAATGACTCCCAGGAGGATCATGGCATTCAGAATCCCACAAAACATTGTTCTCTCTTAAACCTTGCCAGTCATAGAAACGCCATTCTTTTGCTGTCAGTGGAAGGGCCATCCATATTGGGGCCGTTGCGCTATGAGGCAGGTGCTGACATATCCAACAATTCGAGTAGTTCATCTGCACTGCAAAACTGAGTGTCATTGACATGGCCAAGTTTGGATGATGGAGGTCTCTTCTATGTAATGTATGCAACGATTCTTTTTGTGTGTGCATTTGGTACCATTCCTTCTGGTACTCTGTGTACTCCTTCTGGTACCATTCTCTCCTCCCTGTCGTCCACGTCCACACTGATAGGTACAGGGCTACACCCAACGCCATCATGGCCCAGGGAATCCTTGGGCCCCACGTCGAATTTGTGGGCACCTGCATCTTCATACCTTCAGTGTGGGACAGTGGACGAACTTGAACGTTGGCCGAACCTTCGGCAGTGCGACGCATGAACCCAGGTTTCCCTGCCGGTGACTTTAACCGCGGTGGGCGTGATGAGAAGAACTTGGAAGGGCCCTAGCCACCTGGGTTGATACCAATGCTGGCGTCTTAGATCCTTGATCACCACCCAATCTCCTGGCTCTAAGTCGTGTAGTTGGCCGGCTTTAGGATCTGGAAGCGCTGCTTTCACCTTCGGATAAATAGACTTAAGCACAGAGTTGAGTGCAATACAATATTTAATCATATCGTCATCAATATTCATTAACGTCATCTTATTCTGTGGGAATGGCATATTTGTCATTCTCATTGGACGCCCCATTAAAATCTCATAAGGGGACAGACCTAATGTTGCATTAGTCCTGCCTCTCATATACATGAGAGCCAGTGGGAGGACTTGGATCCAGGAGAGTTTGGTTTCAGCTTGCAATTTAGTTAATTTGCCTTTCAAAGATTGGTTTGCCCTCTCTACTGGCGCTGCAGACTCAGGATGATAAGCACAATGCCTTTTTAGATCAAATTGTAGGTTTTGAGAAAGACTTTGAATAACTTTGTTCACAAAGCCCGAGCCGTTATCCGACCCCAATTTACTACAGAGCCCCCATCGTGGAAAAATATGACGTAATAGGACATCCGCTACCGTTTTAGCAGATTCGTCCCGACATGGGTAACATTCCACCCATCTAGACCACATGTCTACAATTACTAGAGCATGTCTGTAGTTTTGGCATGGGTTCAAAGTGATGAAATCGGCCATGAGATATTCAAAAGGCCCGTCTGGTTTTGGTTGTGCTGACATTGGCACAACTAAGCCTCGTCCAATATTATGTGTCATGCAAATTACACATTTTGAACAGAATTGGTCGGCATAAGTTGTAAATCCTGGGGCAAACCAATATTTGTTTACCAACTCAATCATTTTTGATTTGGAAGCGTGGTCTTGTCCATGTGAGATTTTGGCTAAATATGGGAAAACTGATCTCGGCATAACAGGTAGGCCAGATGAGTTAACCCATATGTTCCTGGTGGCGTCCAATGTACACTTTTTTTCCCACAGCTTCTTCTCCCGTGCGTCAGCTCCTGTCTGTAACAAAGAAATGTCGTCAATAGAGAAAGGATTAACTTGTGCCGGGAGCACCGTCATCTGTAAAACTGGGGAGAAGGGTGAGACAGCAGTATTCTTTGCAGTCCTATCTGCGAATGCATTCCCTTGTGATATGGGGTCCAGAGCATTAGTGTGAGCCTGGCATTTGCAGACAGCTATTGTTTTTGGTAACATAATAGCTGCCAACAAATTCTTTACCAACACATGGTGGGCTATTGGCTTTCCAGTTGATGTAAGGAATCCCCTATGTTTCCAGATCGCATAGAAATCATGGCAAACGCTGAAGCCATATTTACTATCTGTATAAATGGTCACTGTCTTCCCCTCTGCCAGAATACAAGCTCTAGTTAATGCAAACAATTCGGCTGCCTGACTTGACAGGTGTGCTGGTAACCTCGCACTTTCAAAGATAGAAGTGTCAGAACAGACAGCATATGCCACTAGTGGCTCCCCGGTATCTTTACTCCTCTGAGCTGAGCCGTCTACATAGAGAATTAAGTCTGAGTTAGGTACTTCAATGTCAGTTAGATCTAGTCTTGGTTTAGACATAACATCTAATAGCTCCATGCAAGAATGCGGATCCCCGTCATCTTCTGTAGGGAGAAGGTTAGCAGGATTAAGAACCGTACATCTCTTCAAAGTAACATGAGCCATGGTTAGTAACACATTTTGATAGTGTAGAAGGCGTGCAGGTGTCAAATGTGCAGTACGTGCCTGCGTAATCAATGCATGGACTGCATGTGGTACCTGAACAGTCAATGGATGCATTGCTACTATGTCAGCTGTTGCTAATACCGCTGCTGTGGCTGCTTCGACAGCCCTGAGACATGGCAAAAGCCCCCTGGCCACATTGTCCAAGCGTTTGGAGTAATAACCCACAGGCCTCTGTTTGTCACCGTGCCTCTGGGTTAATACTGCAGACATGAAGCCATTCTTTTCTGCAACAAATAAATTGAAAGGTTTCTCGTGGTTAGGTAGACCCAGACATGGGGATCCTGCTAAGGCTTGTTTGAGTGTGGTCAGGGCACCTAATGCTTCTGTCGTCCATTCAATTTTGTCAGACATAGCTAATTTTTTCCCTCCATAGATCAGGTCAGATAAAGGCTCCACAATTTCTGCATAGTCTGGGATCCATGGCCTACAATAACCTGCAATACCTAATAGGGACATTAGTTGCTCCTTTGTGCTTGCACGTGGCATGGCCAAAATAGCACTTATCCTCTCTTCTCCCAACCTCCTTCCCTCAGGAGTAATAACATGGCCTAGGTATTTTACCTCTTGTTTCACAAATTGCAATTTTTCTTTTGACACTTTGTGGCCATTCTCAGCTAGGAATTGTAACAAGGCTATAGTATCTTTTTCACATGCTTCTTTTGATTTACTGCATAATAATAAATCATCAATGTAGGAGATTAAAACGCTGCCTTCGGGCGGCACAAAAGACTCCAGATTTGTCGCTAACGCTGCTGTGAACAGCGTTGGACTTGCTGCATACCCTTGGGGTAAAACAGTCCAAGTCCATTTTTTCCCTTTGAAAGTGAACGCAAACCAAAATTGACTGTCCACGTCGACAGCCAAACTGAAATATGCGTTGGACAAGTCCGTAACACTATAGTAGCAAGAGTCTGCCGGCACCTGCGACATAATGGTTATAATATTAGGAACTACAGGGGTAGGCGTATACACTGCCTGATTGATTTGCCGCAAATCCTGCACAAATCTCCAGGCTCCATTTGCCTTCCTAATAGGCAAGATGGGTGAATTACAGGGTGAGTTAGGGCATTCGACAATAGCCCCTTTTGCCACTAGAGATGCATGTACTTTCGATATCCCCTCTTCTGCATCTTTACTCAGAGGGTATTGGGCCCTGTTGGGTCTGAACGTCGATTTACCCTCCACCCCAATAGGCTTGGCATTTTTTATCTGCCCTATGTCATATTTGTCTTTTGCCCACAAACACTCTGGTACTTGTGCAAGCAAGGGTGAAATTTCTGAGGTATCTAGTACCATTAATGTTTCCCAATCCTGTTTTGAGTTAGAGCTAGTTGACGTTCTTGTCATCATGCAATTGACATTTAGTGGAGTACAGTATGTTTTCATGCTGGGTGAATACCAGTTCCCTGAACCACCCTGCTGCCAATCAACAGCCTGTAACACTGTTTTTAACCAGGGGCCTATATCACACCAATCACCTAGTTTCTTTCCTAGGGGGATGTGTGCGTCTGTGCCTGTCAAAGTGTGATACAATGTTTGCTCTTCAGTTAAATTTAAAGTAATGGCACTAAACTGGTCATTAAAGTACATATTACTTAAATTTATTTCGTCCTCATTTTTGATTTTAAACCAAAAGTTTTCATAGGTCAGATCTCTTGTGAATGGTGAAAAATGTGCAGTACAACGTAGCAATGCTGACTTGGTGAAATCATCTGGCATCATTTTATGTAACTTCTCAGATAAGTTTCTGTCAGAAAGGTCCCAATTATAGTAATAGTTTGTTGGTTCCCCCTTACTGACAGATAAATTGTAAAGGCCCAGCGTAGGACATGACATAAAAATGCCATCGCTGGAACAGTCCAATTTAACACCAAATCGACACAGCAAGTCGCGTCCCATTAAATTAACGGGGCACACTGTTGATGACAAAAATGTATGTTCTACCTTTATGTCACCATGCGCCACTGCTAACGGGCACGTCACTGGCTCTAAACAGGGCTCACCAGACGCTCCAATCGTGTTAATAGACTTATTAGATAATGGAGCGTCTGGGATCTCTTCCCGTCTAATAACTGACAGACTAGCGCCTGTATCAACAAGGAATTTTATGTTCTCACCATTCACGAGCAGATCCAACACTGGGGCTTCATCAGGGGAGACTGAGACCTGCATAAATTGACCAGCACGTACCTTTACTTCCTGCTCTGTCACTAGTCTTACCCCTTGCACAGCCACCTCCCTATCTCATAGCTGACCCGGGTTGGACACCGTCACGTCTGCAGCGGGTCCATACTGCCATGGGAGGGCCTGCTGCCGGGCTCGGTTGGTGTCCTGCGGGCCTGCTTGGGCTGCCAGGTGAGGGGAGGAGCCGGTCCAGATCCACTGTCCTGTCGGATAGCAAGGGCCAGGGGGTGATGGATACCCCCAGGTGGCCGGCTGTCCTCCCTGCCACCCCCACTGTCCCCGGCCCTGGTGTCGGTTGTTGCCCTGCCTGACCTGTTGGCCATCTGTCCTTCTTTTCTTAGCGTTCATGGGACATTGCCGTCTCCAGTGGCCTGTCTTCTGACAGAGTCCACAAATGTCTCCCGGCAGGGGCACCCCCCTCTCTCTCTTCTCCTGAGGCCACCTTGGCGTCGCATCTGTCATTTGTTGTTCTTTTCTTGGCGCCTGGCCCCTATTCTCGTAGAACATTAACTGGGCTGTCTCCAGTTTCTTTTTCTTCTCGTTGATTTGCGACAGCAGCTGCCTTTCTGCGTGTTGTGCATGTGACCATGCCACATCCAAGGGCTGAGTCTCCCAGCCCACACAGGAAATCATAACCCGGTCGTGGACAGCCGGAGTCAGATTATTTATCATGGCTGTTTTCAATAAGTCATTGTACGCCACATTATTGCATAAAAATATACTTGAGAAAAGAAAGGTTCGAGCAGTGTTCAAACACAATCAATATTTATTCATCAAAGGAGCTCCTGAGCAGACAGCCACTACACTCAATGGGCATAGCAACTCTCCACCCCCGAGCACAGGTTATACACGCCCTCTTTATACACTTCAGAGGGGACTTAAAATAAAAAAGAGTCAAGTTAACAAACATCCTTTTAAGGCTTTCAGTCAGGAATACTTTAGACAGATCATGACATTCTGGTAACAGGTGAAAGAGTGACTCACACAACAGTTGTTCTCAAACCTAGGAATAAACACCCTGACATGACTAAACTAAATTACATGACCTTCTGACTACCTTCAAGAAGAAACAAAGATTACATTTCATAAAATTCTATAACAAGGCCTAAATGGCACCCAAGCTGACACTGACTCAAACGCAACGCAGCTCTCGCAAAATATGACATTAGACTAGGCCTGTCACAATTATTACATAATCGTCTAATCCTTAGTGGAAATAGCTGATCTACAAGCTCACAACACGTCACATCCACTATCAATGTTCTTTTTCAAGTTCTTTTTGGAGCTGTGTGAAACACAGGCTCCCTATACGTAGCTTTGTGGGTCTGTCTGTCTGTGTGTCTGTCTGTGTGTGTGTGTGTCTGTATGTAGCCTGACTTCGGCACGCTACTAGTCCCACAGTTTTGCCACCACACACTCGCGCCATATGTCAAATCGACCGGCTTACTCGGGAATAGTGGGCTAGTAACTTGCTAAGAGAAAGGTTCAATAGTTTAATTGATATTAATTTATTAGTGAATTAATTTTCCCCATTGACTTATAATGGCAATCGCAAAAACTCACATTCAATTATTTGTCTCTCGCAAACCATAGGGGCTAGAGTTTCAAGACTTGGAGAGGAGGTTCATAATGGTTTCAAGGATTAAATAAAAAATAATTGTGTCATTTGGCCGCATGGTGGCGCCATAACACCCCACTTTACGTTTTGGCCTGTAACTCTTGAACCGTAGGTCGGAAAATTAAAAATATTTTTTCCCTGGATTCCTTGGGTCATGACGCATCTCCCCATATAGGCCACGCCCATTTGCGCCATGATAGATTTTCCGCCATCTTGAATTTTCTCCAAAACACACTTTTTGCTCCTTTTCCTACATATTTTCTTCAAATGTCACACAAATCGGTACACACACACACACACACACACACACACACACACACACACACACAGCTCCACTTCACACGGGTGTGATTTTTCTTTCTTTGTATATTATTTAGGTTATGTGTCATATCTGCCATGTGCAACTTCAAAGCCTACAAGCCAAACAGGAATGTAATTGTCAACGACAGGAACACAATTAAATCTTTTATCGCAATTATGACAATTAATCGTCATGTAAAATGTCATAATCGTGACGGCCCTACATTAGACAACTTTAACATTTAATACTTCACGATTCACTTGGATATATTTATTTGAAATGATAACCGTCCCCAATTAGTAATCTAAAATAATGAAATCATTCACACAGCATAGTGTAAGGTTAGCCTGAGCTGACTGTCCTATCTCTCCCAATACAGATTGGCAGGTCCATTTAGGCCAAGGGATTGTGGCGATTTTTGGAGCTGTGTGAAGCACAGGCTCCCTATACGTGGCCGTGTGGGTCTGTCTGTGTGTCTGTGTGTCTGTGTGTCTGTATGTAGCCTGAACTTCCTAAACTTCGGCACGCTACTAGTCCCACAGTTTTGCCACCACACACTCGCGCCATATGTCAAATCGACCGGCTTACTCGGGAATGGTGGGCTAGTAACTTGCTAAGAGAAAGGTTCAATAGTTTAATTGATATTAATTTATTAGTGAATTAATTTTTCCCATTGACTTATAATGGGAATCGCAAAAACTCACATTCAATTATTTGTGTCTCGCAAACCATAGGGGCTACAGTTTCAAGACTTGGAGAGGAGGTTCATAATGATTTCAAGGATTAAATAAAAAATAATTGTGTCATTTGGCCTCATGGTGGCGCTATAACAGCCCAGTTTACGTTTTGGCCTGTAACTCTTGAACCGTAGGTCGGAAAATTAAAAATATTTTTTCCCTGGATTCCTTGGGTCATGACGCATCTCCCCATATAGGCCACGCCCATTTGCGCCATGATAGATTTTCCGCCATCTTGAATTTTCTCCAAAACACACTTTTTGCTCCTTTTCCTACATATTTTCTTCAAATGTCACAAAAATCGGTACACATGATCCACACACACACACACACACACACACACACACACACACACACACACACACACACACACACACACACACACACAGCTCCACTTCACACGGGTGTGATTTTTAAAATCTGAGTGAAAAGAAAAGTAATCTAAAATAATTAGCTGATGGTCAGCATTAATACACATTCAAAAGAAATCAAACATCCGGTGATGGTGACATATTATTGACCCGGCATATTATTATGCCAGGTCTCTGCGTGCTACACGATGCAGTAAGCGTACCGATTGAATTACGTTGTTACTACCGACTACCAATTTGTATTCACGCATACAGCAGGTCTTACAATGTGTCCTATTTAAAATAGATACAACAGACAGGGGCGTCACAAGGGGTAGGAAAGTGGGACTGAGTTACTGGGGCCCAAGGTGGAGGGGCCCTAATAACTTTATCTATTGAAAAATAGCAGATATACAAGCTCACGGTGCCGCGCTGCGAGCTTGTAGATCTGCTATTTTTGAAAAGTTGTGAAAATGTGTGAAAGTCTTTGAATATATGTATTTTTTTAAGCGAACATTTCTAACTAAAATTTTGCTTCTGGGGGTCCCTGGAGCTAAATATTTTGAGATCGGGGTCTGTGGCCAAATACATATCATCTTGGGGGTCATTGACATAGGTTTCTTGCACACATTTTCACGATTTTTCAAAAATAGCAGATATACAAGCTCACAGCGCGGCACCGAGTGCCGCGCTGTGAGCTTGTATATCTGCTATTTTTCAATAGTTAACATTCATGGGGGGCCCGCAGTGAATCCTTGTATCCAGGGCCCAGAATTTGGTGTGACGCCCCTGACAACAGACATGCATGTTTTGGTTACATGGCAGCAGATACCTGGCCAGTAGATTTCTAGATGTGTTCATCTATTAAACCACCAGAAACCCACCAGAGACTACACTTCAACATGCTGGTGAGCTCTCTCGCCGGGCATGGCTGTTGGCATGAGCCACCTGGAGCTCACAAAGAACCACAACCTAGTTATTAATGGTGATATATTAATAAGCAGTGTCCCTACAGGCTCTCGGATGTAAAAAATGTCAAGTTAAACGGAACATGATGCTGTGATATTATAGCGCCAAGCACAGACACAGACTTTAAAAAGGGAGCCGTTACTTATATAGAGATGGTGGTTTGAGATTCCTTCACCAGTACAACTCTCTCTTGCATAGCTTGCAAATCGCTTGTGCGATGGGCTCACCATTTGCATCTGGTTTATACAAATAAGACAAGTGTCTGAGCTAGTGCTGTGCTGAATATCCTTACCTCCAGTAAGCCTATCTAACAAAGGGAGAGTCTACATATAATTGCGATAGTTAGTTGCAATTAATTAAAACGTTTCTTTAAAATTAAACAAGATATGATGACTATTATGTTATGTGATATACCTTAGAGCTGATGTGTGTAAATAAGAAAAAGTCCCACCCTTTTGTGTTGTATAGAACCGGAGAATAGAGTTTTGGTGGTCATGTGATCAGTGACAACAGCCACTGTACTTTTTGGCCCATCCTCTAGCCAGCCTTGCTGTCTAAAGGGAATCTCCAACTGAAACAACATATCAGTTGGAGATACGTATACAGTATATACCACCATTAAGTAGTATATCCTTCTAACAATTTTCCTCCAAATTCACACATAAAGCTCAGCCAAATACTTGGGTCCATTCTGGTTTAATTTATTTTGATTCTCCCAACCAGTGTAACACATATGATATTACGCTTTGCAAGGAGCCCATTTAGACAGGTTTTATAATGGTTGTTTGTAACACTATGTGCAGAAGTCAGGACCTATATACTGTCAACTTTTAAACATCCCTCCAAAAAGACCAAACAGGTTGAATTGATTCAGGTCTCAACCCAGTTGGGGCTTTGCTTTCACTATAACTGCTAGTTCAGATGGCTTTTATGGGCATGGATAAATGCTACAAGATGTCAAATCAATATGTCTATCTTACAGGAATGCTTAGAGAAATACTCCACAAAGATGTCCATCATCTTGGAAGCTCAGGGGGTGAGTCTGTCTGTGCCTTTGATTTACTAACCGCCTATTTCTAGGCACCACACTATCCACAGTTAGAAATGTGGCTAATGATTCACAGAGAGTATAGTTGATGTTCTCAGTAGCACACTATAAGAATATCACATATCACCTTAGTTTTCAGTCACTGATGCTCTTGTTAACAGTCTACCTCCCTTTTATCTCTCTCTCTCTCTCTCTCTCTCTCTCTCTCTCTCTCATACACACACACACACACACACACACACACACACACACACACACACACACACACACACACACACACACACACACACACACACACACACACATACACACACACACACACACACACACACACACACACACACACACACACACACACACACACACTCTCTCTCTCTCTTGCTCTTATCTTTCACACTCTCAGGAAGTGATTGAGACCACACAGAAGTCAGTCAAGTTGAAGCTGCAGAGTTTTGTGAAAGAGTGAGTGGGTTGCATCGACTGCCCTCTTTGTCTGCTTAGTGTACTCCTGTAATCTGAATGTCTCCATACCACTAGCCTGGTATAACCAGCCTAGATACTAATGCATCTAGCTAACTAACTGCAGTATCTATTCCCTCCTTGTTTTAACATGGGTGGATGATGGTATAGCTGCAGCTAGGCTACCACCACCACTGTGTTTAATATAATGAGTAGAGTGAGCCACCTGCTTTGAAGAAGGTCACTTGATCTTCTCCTTCTCGATCATGCCCTAGATCAGTGGTTCTCAACCTTTTCAGGCCGCGACCCCCAAAATAATCATATTTGAACTGGGGACCCCTCAACCTGACAAGCACTAAGAGTTGAGGCATTACATTTTGTATAACACGGTTCCATTGTGAAAATAGCAGATCTACACGCTCACAACGCTCACAACGGTGATGTGAGCATGTCAATCAGCTATTTTCACAATTTCTGCCTCTAAATTATTTGACAATTTGGCCAATGTTTAATTTGTCATTTTAGAGGTATTAAAAAAGTCCTTAAATTGTCACTTTAGAAATGTGCAGATGTTTACTGTTGAGTGAAAAACAATGTTACACATTAAGTTAATCATTTGAGGACGCCCCAAAATAATTTGGGGACCCCCCCACACATCTCTTTGTGTGTTTGAGTGCAAATCTTGGTAACAATGTAAACAAAATCTGGGTTCAAATCCCTTGAATGTGTCTTTTCTACTGAGCTACACATTCTATTATTTTGTTGATCTTGATATGACTTGCTTTTATCAATTATTCTACTGTCTCTGTCCATCTGTCTCTCAGATTGATATGACTTGCTACGGTATTATTATTAATTCTTCCACTGTCTCTGTCCATCTGTCTCTCAGATCGGCCCCCAGCCCTTTCTGTTGAAGTAAAGTAAATATATTTGTGGCTGTGGCTTGTTATGCTTGAATAGTAGCATCTGTCACTCACAGTAACGATGGATTCCAAACCCAGTGACTAACCTTTGTTAGCTTGGGTGCTGCCCATAAATGTCTTGCCCGCCCTCTTTTGTGTTGAAAGAAAGCCAAATGTCAATTTGGGATGAGACATGTCACGAGAATATACCTTTCAAACAAAGGAAAGAATGACCCTGCAGTCTCATATTCTATCAGAGAAGTGCATTATGCTTGACTTTCAAGTCAGTTAGAGCAGTGGTTCTCAACATTTTCAGGCTGCGACCCCCCAATAATATTTTCACTGGGGGGACCCCCCGACAAGCACTAAGAGTTGAGGCATTACCCATTTTGTATGACACGGTTCTATTGTGAAAATAGTCGATCTAATAGCATGTAGATCTGCTATTTTCACAATTTCTGCCTCTAATATTTGGCCAATGTTTGACCAGAGGTAATGTTTGACCAAAAAGGTATTTAAAGTCTTTGAATTGTAGCCAAAGATACTCTGCCTGTATACACTTGTATGGCTGTTTGTTTACTGTTGAGTGAGAAAACAATGTTAACATTTAGCTAATCATCTGGGGACCTCCCCAAAATAATTTGGGCACGTCCCGTTTTGGCGACGTAGCGTTAAGGCGACGTAGCGTTAAGGCGAAATACAAGTGTACTAACAGCCTTCAGGTAGCAATTAGCGATGGACGTCTCTCTACGTCTCTCTCTCTCTCTCTCTCTCTCTCTCTCTCTCTCTCTCTCTCTCTCTCTCTCTCTCACACACACAAATAAAATATATATAGGCTATTAAGCCTACTTGATTCATTTAACAATAAATAGCCCAAGAACGCGTGGCCAAATAAAAACATAGCCTAATAAGCGTCTCCGTTTCCACATCAAATAATCTCTCTGTCTCTTTCTTCTACAAGCAACGCATATAATTTTATATGCGGTGGTGCATGCTTAACAAGAACAGATCTAACAGGATGCTAGCTTGCAGATCTGTTATTTT
This sequence comes from Nannobrachium achirus, assembly GCF_963921795.1. Classification (NCBI taxonomy): domain Eukaryota; kingdom Metazoa; phylum Chordata; class Actinopteri; order Myctophiformes; family Myctophidae; genus Nannobrachium; species Nannobrachium achirus. The sequence continues at coordinate 31,099,946 of NC_137821.1, read as the reverse complement.
TAACCACAGGATTCATTTTGCCCTGAAACATAACAGCCGTGCTATAAGGAATCCTATACTGTACTATCAGACAGTAAGCTTGCAAATCAGTTATTTTTGCGCACCGCACACGATTACTATGGACATCTTACTGCAGTCCCAAGCCTGAATGGAAATGTGCATGTCGCCCTATCAGTACGGTAGGAGACCCCATTAGTAGATTTGCCCCTGTTAGTACACTTCGCCTTATCGCTACGTCGCCAAAACGGGATTTCCCCAATAATTTGGGGGGTCCCGAGTCCGACCCACAGGTTGAGAACCACAGAGTTAGAGGTCTCCTGTCTAGTTGCAAGTCTAAGTGTAGAAGAATTCCAAGTCATGTCCTGAGTCTAGAAGTAGAATATCAAATAAGGTCCTTAGTCTAAATATAGAATACCAAGTCAAGTCCAACATTTAGAATCATGTCCAAATCAAGTTCACCTTGCCATGCCTCAGTCTATCCCTCTTGCTTTCTCTTCCTCAACAACCTCTTCCATTCCCTCACCCCACCCTCGTCCTACAGGGACGTCCGTCGCTTCAAGGAGGTGCGTAAGGAGTTTGAGAGGAGGAGCGAGAGCCTGGAGGGCTGTCTGACGAGGAACGCCCAGGCGCCGCGGAGTAAACCCCACGAGGTGGACGACGCCAGCAACGCTCTGCTTAGCGCGCGCAAGGCCTTCCGCTCCGAGGCCCTGGACTATGTTCTGCAGGTAGGTCACTGAGAGAATGTGCAATGGTACATATCGTCGTTGTCGGGTGGAAACCTTGTATGTCCAAAACCGTTATTTTGTATTTATCATTTAAAATTATTATTTAGTATTTAAACTAGTGAAAACAGCCGATCTTCAAGCACACAACGCCTCGCAACGCGAGGCGTTGTGTGCTTGTAGATCGTCTGTTTTCACTAGTCTTGTGCGGCAAACCTTGTATGATGAAGCAGGGCTTTACGCACACATTTGAAACTTGGAGATACGAGATTTCTGCCCGACCGTGATATGACATTATGAAAAAAAAAGTGAGTTGAACTAGTTATTTTCCATTTGCCTTTATTGATAACCATTATACATACTGTAGTTGGAGTTTGTGTTAACCCTTATTTTCTTTATAAATACACACTATATATTGGGTCTTTAACCGGGGTCCCGTACCCCGGCCTAGGGGGTCCTCAGAGTTACTACGGGGGGCAGCCTTTATATATAAAAAAGTGTAATGTTCAACACAATTCTATAAATTATGTAGAGGAGGTCCCTGCTTTGTCTCTTTTTAAGAGGCAGTTTAGCATGCCTTCCCTTGATCAAGAGCACTTCCGCAGTGTTAGCAGGCCCCATACATGACCCCTGAGCCATCTGTTGTGAACACATGGCATATCCATGTAGGAGATACGTAGGATACAAACACAGGAGGCCCACTAAAACATGTCACTGAAGACTTTAAACAGAGTTACGCCTAATTCACACCAACAGCGACAGTAGTTTTAAGCTAAGCGTTTTCACGCGAAATCGTTGTGTCCAAAATGTCCTACAAATATGCACATGACCACATCACCTTTGAGTGCTTCCGCCAAATTCCAATAATTCCGTTTAGACACTCAACCGGCTAGGTCTCGCCCAGCGTGAGTTCACCCCTAGGTCAGACCACAGTGAGCATCTGGTTGGTTGCTGCCTTGTCTCGCTGCAAACTTCACCCAAAATGTTCTTTTTTGCTGGCTAGGCATGCTGTTGAAATGCCTAACGCATAGAACCACGCTGCTTTCTCAAAATATGGAAGCGGAATTCTAGTGGCGGTGCGAATTCAGCATGAGAGTTATGTAACCAGGGTGACAGACAGGTATCAGATACACGTCTGTACCTCTGATTAGGGACATTCCTCTGCTGCCGTGAATGATAATAATATATCCTGCGGGCTTCCTTTCAGTGTTGTAGTAGGGCACACCAAGGGGAAAACTGGCTAGATACTGTAGTTTATGGTTATAGAAACATGGCACACTCTGCGTTTCTTTTCTTTTTTTAGAGGGGGGGGGGGGGGGGGGGCTTTTATGCTTTTATTGATAGGGATAGACAGTAGGCAGACAGGGAATGAGTGACATGCAGCAAAGGCCTCAGGACTCGAACCTGCGACACGCTGTCAAGCTACACTGAGCCTCGGTGCCTGGATTGCTGCGCCAGTGGCCCAGGCCGTACACTCTGTGTTTTTCAAAGTTAGTTAGTTAGTTAGTTAGTTTCATTTATTTGTCCACAATGTGGAGATTTGTCTTTTGTCTCATATCTCATATACAATTACAACATTAAAACAGATAACAACAACAAACAATTACACACAATGACACAAAGCATCTTTAAGGCAACCAGGAAGGACAACAATGGTATATGTTTGGAAAAAACAGGCAGATCAGCGAGACATGACTTCATTCATTGCCTTAATGGCATTAGGAATGAATGAATTTTTAAAAATATTACGGCTACGGTGTGCCCAAGCTGTTCTATAGCGTCTACCAGAGGGAAGTAAATCGAACTCCCTATGGAGTGGGTGAGAGGGGTCATTTATTATCTTGACAGTCTTTTTACTAACCACTTCATTGTAGATACAACTTAATAGTTTTTGTTTTTTCCCTATGATTTTTGATGCCAGATTTACTATTCTCTGCAGCTTGCCTCTACCTTGTAGGTTAAGATTACCGTACCACATTGCCATGTTGAAGGTTAAGATTCCCTCTATGAGGTTCTTATAAACCGTTTCCATAATGTGCTTGCTCACCCTGAAAGAGTTGAGCTTGCGTAAAAGGTGGAGACGTTGGTTACAGGATTTAAAAATATAGTCAGTGTTGTCCTTGAAGTTAAGGTTGCTGTCAATTATAGTGCCTAGATATTTAAAGTTGTTTACTATCTCTACATTATGTCCCTTAATTATAAGGGGTTGCACAGGGTTCTTTTCATAAATGACCAGTTCCTTTGTTTTTGATATATTCATCTCCAAGGAGCTTACATCACACCAGTTATGGAGAGAAGATACTTGTTTTCTGTATGCTTCTTCTCCAGCTGTATCCTCCTCCTCTAGTAAGGCAACCAAGGCCATATCATCAGCATACTTAAAGAGACTAAACTTCTCCAGATCTAATTGGAATTCGTTAGTATACAAGGAGAAAAGTAAGGGTGATAAAATTGTCCCCTGAGGAGCACCTGTGTTAAGCACAGTGATGTCGGACCGAGTGTCGTTGACACGGACTTGTTGAGGGCGGTTAGAGAGAAAATCTCTGACCAAATGTATAATACCCCCATTTACCCCCAGATCAATGAGTCTCTGCAGGAGAGTGTGTATCTGCATGCTGTTAAAGGCCGAAGTGAAATCAATAAAGAGGACCCTGGCAAAGCAAGTGGGGACCTGGACATGCTTAGTCAAGGTGTTAACCAGGCTGACAGTTGCATCATCAGTTCCCCTCTGACTTTTATATGCAAATTGGAGATGATCTAAGCGGTTAGAAACAGATGCTGTAATTTGTCTGCTTATAACTCTCTCAAAACATTTTCCCAAGATGGAGGTAAGGGCAATGGGCCTGAAGTCTTTTAATTCAGTAGCTCCAGGTTTTTTGGGAAGAGGTACAATGCAAGACATTTTCCATCCATTAGGCATAGTTAAAGAATCAAGCAGGTACTGAAAAAGCACCAAGAGAATACCTTTAAGTTCATAAATATTTTCTTTCAAAACTCTACCTCTCAGGCCATCTGGCCCAGGGGCAGAGCTAGGCTTAATACCAGACAAGCTGGCTACGATTTCATGTTCATTGAGTGTAATAGGAACATACTCTGGAATGGACCTACACACACTATCACGCTCAGCACTGAAGTCATTCTTATCAAAACGACTAAAAAAGATGTTTAACTCATTTGCAAAAGATGGAGAGGGGTGTGACAGGGGGGTATGCTTTTGCTTAGTTTCCCTACCCATCATCACATTTAGACCTTCCCATGCCTTCTTGGCATTTCCTGAAAAATAGTGGTGCTCCACTTTGTTCTTGTATTCTATTTTTGCCTTTGTCAGTTTAGATCTTAGTTCACATCTCTTTTCTCTAACTAACTCAACATTACCATTTTTAAAAGCACGTTTTTGCTCACGAATGCATCCCTTCAGATCACTAGACATCCATAAGTTGTTATTAGGGAATATTTTAACAGTTTTAGTTTGCATGATTTTACTTTCATTAAACAACACATAGGATGTAAAGGTGTCAATTCGTTCATGAGGGGTGTCACATGAGTTCAGAAATAGCCAGTCAGTAGTTTCCAACTCACATCTCATTTCCTCCCTACAGTCATCTGTCCAGGTCACAATGTCCTTGGTCACTGTCTTTTCCCGTCTCAGCCTGGCCCTATAATGTGGAAGAAGATGTATGACCTTATGGTCGGACTTCCCCAAGGCAGGCCTGCTGATGGCTTTATAGGCGTCTGGTATGTTGCCATAGCACTTATCCAAAGTGCGTTCCAGGCGGGTCGGACAGTCCACGTACTGATGTAGGTTGGGCAGGTGATCGGACAGGTCACAAGAGTTGAAATCCCCGAGCAAAAGGACGGGTTGGTTAGGTGCACGGGACAGAGCGGTTTTTTTTCCTTTTGTTACAGATCAATGTCATTGAAGCCAAGAAGAAGACAGACATTCTGGCGGCGGTGAGTTCATGTTGAAATATCAAAAAGCTGTTTCCGTGCTCCAGTCCCTCTATTTGGGTCTGACATCACGTATAATGAATGCCTTAATGTAGTTACTAGTTTTTGTTTAGACAATGTGTGTTTGAAGGCGAATTTGGTGTGGTATTTGTTTGGGCAATGGTTTAAATCTGCACAGAATTGGCAAAATTAACAAAACAATGAAAGTATACCACAAGATTCGGACACAAACAGGACATCTGGTATCAATTTATAAGATTGTCTTGAAAGGCCCACACAACACTTTGGCCCAGAGGAATTCTGGGACACAATGGAAAATTGTGGTGTGCATCTTTAACCTTTCATGTGCCATTTTACCTTGTGGGTATTACTAGAACATGTTTTATTTAAAAAGAATATCAATATCTGACATTCTGTCAAACAAATAAATAAAAGCAGACAGCTTGAGACAAGACAGTGGCTGTACTCATATTAACTGGAAAACATCTGCAACTGACAGGGAGTTAAGTGTGATTTATACCTAGTTGTGTGCGCCGAAAATAGTAGTTTTACAAGCATACTTTTCAGTGTGCGACACGGTGCGCAACCGAGTACAAATCTATAATGGCGAGGACTCTCAGAATAGGATGGAGAGTTCAGATCCTCTGATGAATATAGACTTAACTATTACAAGTATAGTAAATTGCTATCTTTGGAAAATTACAATCTTTTCCCGCCACCAGATTCTGTCACTGATGGAGGCGCAGGCTCAGTTCTTCCAGACTGGACACCAGTCTCTGTCAGAGCTGGAGGACTATCGCCACATGCTCACTAATGAAGTAAGTGTCGCTTTGTCTTGCTAACACCACAACTTTATTTTCTAATGCATTTAGAGAAAATAAATAAATAGAGAAGAGTCATCTGATACATAGGATGTTGCCCAGAGGTTATATAAAGCAGCAATTCCAGGATGTTGTGAATGCGAACACAGGAATGAAGCAATTTCAAGCAATCCTACAATATTTCCTAATCCCTGCAACATTTAACAATATTTCGTATTTATTTTCCCTGTCTCCTTTTAAGTGACATTAACTTGCAATTTGTTGTGTGGGGGTTGTGGTCGATGTTGGCCACAATAATCAATAATCACAAAAAGACCCTCGAAAACCTGGTGGGACTGATGAAGGGTCATGTTTTGCCAAGGTCCTCAACTTGCTACTACAGTACCTGACCCACTGTGCTCATGTCAGCTGTTCAGAGGCTAGACATGCAGTTTAACTGGGGACACGTGACAAGTCACTGGGTGACATCACGTTGTGACAGGAAACAGTGAGCGCAGTTGCAACAACAGGAAATATTTCACATGGCTGTGTGTGTGTGTGCGTGTGCGCGCGTGCGTGCGTATGTGAGTGTGTGTGTGTGTGTGTGTGTGTGTGTGTGTGTGTGTGTTAGAGAGTGAGAGAGAGTTTAACTTGTTTGGACCTCCCTCTGGTTGGTGTTAAAAAGTGGAACACAAATGTTGGCACTGCGTAAATGTTTCGTCATTGCTATTACATTATAGCCGTTGGAGTTGATTCAGTATAAGAGCCCCTTGCTTCACACGGGGAAGTCACCTTTCACTGGCCAGAGCAAACCACCGAGCTGCTTCCTTTAACCAGAAGTTAAGAGACAGTGAAGCAGAGAGCGAGTGACTGAAAGTGAGACAGATGAACGTGGCTGTACTGGTTCATGTTTGTTTGTTTTTTTCCACGTGAACCCAAGCGCCCCTATTCGGAGGGCAAACGTTCAACAAAAATAGCGACATCTACAAGCTCGTAATGTGACGTCAGCTTGTAGATCTGCTATTTTGGGCAAAGAGGTATTGAGGGAAGCCCTGGGGGACTTAAGTATCCTCCTGGTCAACTCAGGGCTTAACATGGAATTAAACTGCCTTTTCTTGATTAATACAATAATACATGTTGACGACCTTATAACTGTTATTTTTTAGTATTAATGTGATCAAGTTGTTCTAACAAAAGATGTACATTTTCATAATGCCTTTTTGGCTAGGGCTCACATCAAAATTGTATGTAAATCTTAATGTGATTATCTCTTAAGTACAAGCTCAACGCACGTCATTTCGCGTCGCGCTGCAAGCTTGTACGACATCTGGTGTTTTTGAAAATTGTAGAAAATATCGAAAATGTTTGCACATGTTTGAATAATTTAGACAGTAGACACAAATCTTCTCTTCTGAGGGTCCCTGGCAAAAAAACTAACATTTTCGTTACCAAATACATATAATTATGGGAGTCCTTGGCACAAAAAGGTTTGAGAACCATTGATTTAGAAGTCATTGTAGAATCGGCCTCAGGTCTTAATGGGTTCATGTGATTATGTCTTAATGGCTAATGATAATAGCCATAATCATGGCCATACCATAGCCTAAATCCTGTTGCATTCATTTGAAAAGGCAAGGCACTACAGTACATGTACATGTAGGTAGTGTCTCTGCTAGGACCAGACTCTGACGTTCCACCATTCAGCACAGGATGCAGGGAGAGGTTTGACACTTCCTGATTCCTGTTTCCTGCATAGCGTAGTCTGTAATGATAACCTCTACCTCAAAGCTAGGCAGGGGTGTCGCACCAAATTCTGGGCCCTGGGTACAAGGATTCACTGCGGGGCCCCTGTGCTTTAACTATTGAAAAGTAGCAGATATACAAGCTCACAGCGCGGCACCGAGTGCCGCGCTGCGAGCTTGTAGATCTGCTATTTTAGAAAAATCATGAAAATCTTTGAATATCTTACCTACCTATAACGGAGCTCAAACCTTCTCATGTGAAGGGCCCCCAAAATGGTATGTATTTGGCCACGGAACCCCATCTCAAAATATTGAGTTCCAGGGACCCCCCAGAAGCAAAATTTGAGTTACAAATGTTCGCTTAAAAAATACATATATTCGAAGATTTGCACACATTTTCACGACTTTTCAAAAATAGCAGATCTATAAGCTCGCAGCGCGGCTGTGAGCTTGTATATCTGCTATTTTTCAATAGCTAAAGTATAAAATAATTAAGGCCCCTCCACCACCTTGGGCCCTAGTAACTCAGTCCCACTTTCCTACCCCTTGTGACGCCCCTGAAGCTAGGTCTCTCTCTGTTGCTCTTTGTCTCTCTCTGCACCCACCCCACACCCCTCCTCTGTGTATCTCTCTGTATGGAAATCCGGTGTGTCAATACAGTTACTAGATAGACAGGGGGAAAGGAAATTCCGTATTCCCAGACAGACACGCTTGTATGCTTCCATACAAGCCTCTTAAATCCGGTTTCCATGGTGATTCAGGATATTTGCGATTAAAATATTGAGAGCTCTCCATTCCTTCACCTCCACACTAGGCTGGCTAGCGAGGCTACCCCCATACTAACAGAAACTGCATGCCATATTGAAAAATAACACCAATTAACAAACCTTGTTTTTAACTGAGCCTTTACCGTATGAAGGTTCTCATGTGGGAAAACTGTGCATCAGTATAGAATGTATAGGTATACTGTAGCAAAGCAACTGCGAAAGTGGCTGGTATTGTGAACGTACAATGCCACATGCGACATGGTGCCAGGCAGCTATCATGATACTGTGATGATTTCGGTGCCCAAATGATCGAAACTCTCTATTTGTTTGTGACAGCACACTCAGCTGGTTCTAAACGCTGCAAGGGAGAAGAGGGACATGGAACAAAGACATTCTGCCATCAAGAAAAAGGTGAACACATGAACCGAGACAGGGTGGAGATTTTGTGTGCATTCACATTCACACATTCAAATTCACATTCACACATTCACACATTCACATTCCGTAGGATTCCCAGAAAAATGTAAAACTACAAGACACGTGACTTGTAGCATTATCATACTCCTGTCTCCACTGAGCGACATGACCTGTCGGTGATGTCTGCATTTTGTTTTGCTGGTAGGATATGTGCTACGACGGCTCCATGATGGATTTCAATGCTGATGCAGCTAATGGAATCGCTATGGAGGGCTACCTGTACAAAAGAGCAAGCAATGCCTTCAAGACCTGGAGCAGGTGCTGTTAACCTAACCCTGTCAACCCCTGTCAAGAGTAGTTCAACCAAAAAAAGGAATTTACTCACCCCATGATGGCTTGAATACAACGACAATTTTCATTTGTATATTTACAGTGAATTAAGAATTAATAACAGGAAAACTATAAAAGGAATCAGTTTATAAACTCCAAAACAATGCTGTGTGGTCCAAAGTCTCTTGTATTTTTTTTTTCACAATTTAAAATAGCACTGAAGAAGAAGAATATTTAATTTTGAAATGTTAGTAATGATGGTTATTGACCATATTCACATGGAAGCTGTTGAGTATTTCTTTATCAACCAAGGCTCTCATACTGTACATTGACTTTTGGAGGAACAATGAACCTCTCAAAACCGAATTATAAATGTTCATAATCTTCTTTCTGCTCTCGCTGTTTCAGGCGATGGTTCTCACTCCAGAATAATCAGCTGGTCTATCAGAAGAAATTCAAGGTATCTTTTTTTAAGCGCTCCCTTTTCTTCATCAGCATGTTCAAAAGGCAAACCAACCAAATGGCTCAGACAGAAGAGGGGGAAAAAAAGGTCAGATGTATAAGCAAACGTGCATGCACAAAGTGTGACCTGCATATTCCCCTGTGTGCACTCTTAGGATCCGCCCACAGTCGTGGTGGAGGACTTGCGTCTCTGCACTGTCAAGCACAGCAGCGAAAACGAGAGGCGATTCTGCTTTGAAGTGGTCTCCCCCTCCAAGTGAGTGCGCGCGTGTGTGTGTGTGCGTGTGCGTGTGCGTGCGTGTGCGTGCGTGTGGATGCACATGAGCATGCACAAGTACTAGCTATGCATTTTTGTGGTTGTATTGACTGAACCTTGTAATCCACTCCGAGGAAAATGGTAAATTAGATTGATCCTGCAGTTGACATGTGCAGTTTTACATTACTTGTAGATGGTAGATGCGCCTAACTGAGCACGCCAGGGTTTAAGAACTGTGTGTGTGTGTGTGTGTGTGTGTGTGTGTGTGTGTGTGTGTGTGTGTGTGTGTGTGTGTGTTTGTAGGAGCTGTCAGTTGCAGGCAGATTCAGAGAGGCAACAACAAGCCTGGATGAGTGCTGTCCAGAACAGCATTGCCTCAGCCTTTCAGGAACGCAGGGAAGACCCACACAGCCCTGTGAGAACACACACGCACACACACGTACACACACACACACACACACACACACACACACACACACACACACGTGCACGCATGCACGCACACACGTACGCACGCACGCACGCACGCACACACACACACACACACACACGCACGCACGCACGCACGCACGCACGCACGCACGCACGCACGCGCGCACACACACACACACACACACACACACACACACACACACACACACACTATATCTGTATATAACATCAGTCATCAGTGGGAGTTTTGTATGAGCTATGCAGGAAGATGGTTTTGGCATTCAATCTGTTGTGTACATTCTGTTTGTGTGTATCTGCATGCATGCGTGCCTGCCTGTGTGCGCGTGTGTGTGTGTGTGTGTGTGTGTGTGTGTGTGTGTGTGTGTGTGTGTGTGTGTGTGCGTGCGTCAGAGACAGCGCTGCAGCTCCATGTCTGCTGGCGTTGTGGGAGGAGGTGGAGTTGTGGGCGGGGAGGAGGAGTCGACGGGCCGCACGGCGGTGGAGGAGGTTCAGGCCATAGCAGGCAACAGGCAGTGCTGTGACTGTGGAGAGCCCAGCCCGGACTGGGCCTCCATCAACCTGGGCATCACGCTGTGCATTGTGTGCTCTGGTATACACAGGTACAGTATGTCAGTGATTCTTAACCGTTTCAGGCCACGAAACCAAAATAATCATATTTGAACTGGAGACCCCCCACACTGCACAGGCACTTGGACTTGTAGGAGTTGACATTACATTTAGTTTAGTCTCTCGATTACAGACTTCCGCATTGCTGCAAAAAAGTGAAAAGAGCGACCAAACTTTTCCTTGGCGATGGCTAGCCAGATTGCATTTAGTTTGACTCGATCTATTCCATTGTGAAAATAGCAGATCTACATGCTCACAACGCCTCGCAACGCTATTTTCACAATTTCTGCCTCTAAAATTTGACAATTTGACCAATGTTTGACCAGAGGTACTAAAAAGGTCTTTAAAGTCCTTAAATTGTCACTTTATAAATGTGCAGATACCCTGTATACACGTATACTGTATGTTGGTCTGTTTACTGTTGAGTGAGAAAACAATGTTAACATTTGGCTAAACATCTGGGGACCCCCGAAATAATTTGGAGACCCCTCTGCGTCCTGACCCACAGGTTGAGAAGCACTGCAGTATGTGGCTGTCAAATTTATGAACTCTAGCGTCCCATATTCTTGTGTGTACATTTGGCGAAAACCAGCTGATTTCCAGGGTCACAACATGTCGCAGTGTGACGTATCGTGAGTTTGTAGATCTCTGTTTTCGGCTAAGATATTTAGTGTAAAGGGAAAAAGGAGGGTGCCCAGTATAGAGCCCCCAGGTCAATACAACACAACTATACGTTTAAGTAGTTAAATGCACACACATCGCACATGCAAAACCGCACACGTGACAGACACACACCTTTGGAGGTGCACATCCACACAACGCACATACACAAAGACAGACACACGCACATTTTTATGAGATTTTCTTGTTGTCAAATGACCTTTTTGCACTGAATGTCTCCCTCTCTAACAGGAGCTTGGGGGTTCACTTCTCCAAAGTACGCTCTCTCACACTAGACTCCTGGGAGCCAGAGCTGATCAAGGTCATTAAGCCCATTAAACATTATTTTATTTAATTAGAGCCGATTTTTATATTTGCTTAGTCAAACAACTGATGGAGAAATTACAATAACTGAAACAAAAATAAAATATTAATAATAATGATAATGATAATGATTTGATTTGATATGAAGTTTCAAACAACCACGGTTTGTAGTAAGTTAAACTTTGATTCTCCTGTTGCTTTACCCTCTGCAGTTGATGTGTGAGCTAGGAAACACAGCCATCAACAGGATCTATGAGGCACGTATTGATGAGATGACCATTAAGAAGCCACACCCCTCCAGTCCCAGGTATGAACAATATTGTCGCTGTCGAGTGGAAACCTTGTATGTCCAAAACGTTTCCTTTTTTTATCATATATGTTTTTAAAATAGTGGTGATTTACAAGCTCACAACGCGGTACGAATCGTTGCATTGTGAGCTTGTAGATTGTCTACTTTCGCTATTTTTGTGCATCACTCTTATATGAAGAAGTATATCCAGGAATTATCATTGACATTATCATACAAGGTTCTGAAGCATCATTAGATATATATTCATTGGGCCCTCCCGAGTGGCTTTTTCACACCACCGTTAGTGATGCTATTGGAAAGTTTCAGACAGTGACGCATGTCTACATCATCACAACAAGAACTGAGACTTTCAATAGTATCAAATGCAAATTTAGTTAACACCTTTTTTGTGCCTTTGAAATGTCCAAAAGTGAGCTCCTCGTACAAAACTAGACCCATCATCCCCCCCTGCTGTTGCAAAGTGAACATTACATACAGTACAGGTTTATTTCTGCATGTGGGTTGTGTTTACGCTGACGCTGACTACCCAGGGACCTACCCATGTATCATTCTGGCCTACATACAAACACTGACACCCCGTTACGTTTGTGCAACGTCATAAAGTCGCTGGTCTATTCATTTCCCCTGGCCCTGTTTGGTGACTTCCTCTTTTCTTCTCTCCTCTCCAACGCGTAGAAGAGAGGAAGTACTGCAGGTATTTACATTACAGTAATGCTGGTGCCTGGTTGGTGTCGTAATTAAAGTGCCCTCCGGAAACATGCTGTACAGCTGCATGCTTTCTACAGCGTTAGTTTTAAGTCTTGTCTGTTTATGTCAAATGTCATGTGTTATCAGTTCGGTGTGGAAGAACTTGGCTTGGGTTTTCAGAGCACATGTGGCTGTTTTCAATTAATAGTGCCTCTATGTAAATTCAAAGTATTGCATCTATGTTTGAAAGACTGTTGCCCCAGGACTTTGTCCCAGCAGGACTTTGCCTCTGTTTTATTTGGCTTGTATGTGTGTGTTTTCATTCTCAAATTGATTGCATTTGAAATTTGAAGGACAAAACACTGACATTTACTATTAGTACATTACAGTAAAACATAACTCTGCAATGGATTGCGGAAAGAAAATGACCTATTTGCCATGCAAACTATTTCCCGATTTTGGCTTCAACGATGTGATTACATTACCCTTTGTTTTATTGAATTTAACATAATACAAATGTAATTATTTTGTTATTATTATCTGAAGGATTGTTATCTTGCTATCAGTGTGTGTTAGCATTCTTGTCACTCAGCTGTACAAACGTACAAAAGTTGTGGAAACAATATGAAACCAGATAAGCTTGAAATGTTCTCGGAAACTCCAGCCCCGTTTGTTTGTAGTTTGTAGCCCGGGAGCTGTCATGTTGCATGTTGATTGTGGTGATATTAGGTTTCGTGAGTGCCGCATAACGTGAGTAAGCAATACTCTCTCACCCCACGCTTGCCTCCCTCTTGCGCTCTAAATTCTCTCTCCGTCTCTCAGAGGTGACAAGGAGTCGTGGATCCGCTCGAAGTACGTGGAGAAGAAGTTCATCCAGAAACTCCCGGAGGCCGGACGGAACCCCCCAGTGCGACGCTCCAGCGGCAAAAGGAACCGGGCCGCCACGCAGGACCGCTCCATGCCTCGACCGGCGGTCAAACCCAAGCCTAACCGCGCCACCCTGCCCCGTCTCACAGGTACCAGCATGGCCTGTAAGGCAGTGGTTCTCAACCTGTTGGTCGGGACAGCAATTTGACAACAGTCTTTTAACAAAAAAATAAAGTAAAGAAAAAGACCATCCCAGCATCAAAAAGTAATAAATAAACTATACTATAAAAACAGGTCAAACATTGGCCAAATTGCCAAATAGGCCTATTATAAGAAAGAAGCAAAGATTGTAAAAATAGCTGATCTACAAGCTCACCATGCCTCATGTTACAAGGCGTGGTGAGCTTGTAGATTTATATAGCCATTTTCACAATATGTTAATGCCTCAACTCCTACAATTCAAAGTGCTTGTCATGGTGGTGGGTCCACACAGTTCAAATCTGATTATTTTGGGGGGTTTGTAGCCTGAAAAGAGAACCACTGGTCTAAGATCGGCTATTTGAAAATAGACGACCTACAAGCTCACAACGCGTTGCGATACGACGCCTTGTGAGCTTGTAGATCAGCTATTTTCCAAAACATCATGATAAAATAAAATAAAATAAAATGTGTAGTATTTTTGTACACACACACACACACACATACGGAGCCCCCTAGTGGCCACTGGAGGGGAAAAAATATATAACGCTAATTCGTGGCCACAAATTACTATTTCGTGGGCATGAATTAGTATTTCGTGGCCACCAATTACTATTTCGTGGGCATGAATTAGTATTTCGTGGCCACCAATTACTATTTTGTGGGCATGAATTAGTATTTCGTGGCCACCAATTACTATTTTGTGGCCACCAATTAGTATTTCGTGGCCACCAATTACTATTTCGTGGCCACCAATTACTACTTCATGGCCACCAATTACTATACTATTTTGTGGCCACCAATTACTATTTCGTGGCCACCAATTACTATTTCGTGGCCACCAATTACTATTTCGTGGGCATGAATTAGTATTTCGTGGCCACCAATTACTATTTCGTGGCCACTAATTACTATTTCGTGGGCACGAATTAGTATTTTGTGGCCACCAATTACTATTTCGTGGCCACCAATTACTATTTCGTGGCCACGAATTAGCATTATATATTTTTGTTCCCTCCAGTGGCCACTGCGGGGCTCCGTACACACACACACAAACAGACACACAAAAAAAACACAAATGTTGTATGGGGGTCCCTGGCGTAAAATATCATCAGATGGGGGTCCCTGGCCATATACAAATTAATTTGGAGGTCCCTGACACATAAACGTTTGACATGTAAACCGTGTGCATGTAAAGACGTGGCAGATGTACGCCCTGCAGTGTGTGACGTACATTGGCACTGTAAAACCTGTATGGTTTGTTGGGGGGGGGGGGGGGGGGGGATAACTGACTGGTCCAATTCATCACTCACTCCTTCCTGCTGACATCACCACAAAACACATACTGTACACACAATCCCTGAACCCAGGGGTATTGCTTTAGTGTGTGTGTGTGTGTGTGTGTGTGTGTGTGTGTGTGTGTGTGTGTGTGTGTGTGTGTGTGTGTGTGAGTGTGTGTGTGTGTGTGTGTGTGTGTGTGTGTTTAATGTCCATAGCAGGGCAAACAATCGCCAGAGGAACATTACATGACTCTTTCTCTTTCTTTCTCTCTCTCTCTCTCTCTCTGTCTCTGTCTCTCTCTCTCTCTCTCTCTCTCTCTCTCTGTCTCTCTCTCTCTGTCCTTAGGGCTAAGCGGCGCCGACCTTGTCCAAAAGAACAACACAGGCTTTCACATAGGTGAGATAAAATGCACACATGCATGCTCGCACACACAGGTGCACAAAGGCACGCATTTGGATGGAGTTGCAGTTCAATATTTACCAGCCTTAACTACATTAATGTGTCATACTTATAATATATATAGGATATAATATATCCTGCATGGTAATTACTTTTTGGATACTGTAATACTTTTGCAAATTCTGAATATACTGTAGGACCTTTACTTGTAACAGAGTATTTCTACACTGTGGTACTTCTCCTTTGACTTAAGAAAAAGATCATAGTAATTGTTCCACCACTAGTGAAGGGTTATATGAGGCAGGTAAGTTTATCTATGCTATTTAAAATAACGGTTGATGTCAAGAGCTGCGGTGCGCTTCACAAAACGCTCTTACGTGATGAATAGACTCTGTCCATGTCTCCCTGTCCATGTCTGTCCGTCCCCCCAGAGGAAGACAGTGATGAGGACCTCAGTGGTCTCCACCCGGGGGCGCTGTTGTACCGGTCGGCGGCCCTGCAGAACTTCCCCATCATGGCCGACGCCCTGGCCCACGGAGCCGACGTCAACTGGGTCAACGTGGCTGAGGAGTCCAGCACCCCACTCATACAGGCCGTGTCAGCGGTGAGGCATTTGAGAGGGAGGGAGGGAGAGAGACACACAGAGAGAGAGAGATAAGATAGCTTGTAGCACACACTCTCTTTCCATATTTGACTGTTGGCTTTTACCACTCCTTCTGTGAGAGAGAGAGAGAGAGAGAGAGAGAGGGACAGACAGACAGACAGGGGGAGATTGTATGTGAGTCTAATGCTTGATGTGAGATGAGTGTGCTACAGTAAATGCTTAGTCATTGCTGTATGCATGTGTTTGTGTATGTGTCTTTGTGATGTGATGTCTATCTAATCTAATGTTCAGTGTTCAGAAGAATGCATTGATGCCTTTGTCTTTTTTTAAATTATACATAATAACAACAATAGACTTGATTTGTGCACCGTTCTTGTACAGAATGTATGTGAAAGTGCCTTTACATCAGTGGTTCTCAAAGTGGATTTCATGGACTCTCTAGGGCGCCGTTCACACTGCGTTTTGGCAACGTGAATAACGCAAAAGGAAAAGTCAGATAGGCCTTCCGTTCAGACGACAACGGCATTTTCGGGGGTTAAAAACGGAACGATCTGGATCCGCAGATTTGGGTGGAAAAGCTGACTCCTCTCTCCCCTCGCGTCACCGAGTGAACGGCATAAACGCAAGAAGCAACAACGCATGTTAGGCTTTTTCTCTTCGGTGGCCGAGTGGTTAACGCATGCCGTTTTTGATCCACGGGTCCCGACTCCCGGGTTCGCGTCTCGCTTGTGTCTCTTCTTTTCACCACCACGAACAACTTTTCTTTTATCCATGACGGAGGCGATGAGCCGACTCAGCGCCGTTACCGAGTTATGTGAATAATGTAATAATAATAATTATAACTTTATTATCACCGGAGAAAAAAGAAAAAAAAAGACGTCTGCGGTGGGCAAGCAGGGACGCGAACCCGGGGCTCATCGACAGAAAACACAATGACTTAACCGCTCAGCCACCAAACCACAACGTTGAGGAGGGTATTCAATATCTATTTGTAGGAGAGAAAAAGCTTAACATGCGTTGTGGCTTCTTGCGTTTCTGCCGTTCACTCGGTGACATGGACATGGATCATTTCAGCTTCATATGAACGCTTGATAAAAAGGCAAAATGCTACGGCAATATCCCAGGACCTCGCCGTTTTCTCTACAGAGCGTTGCCGTATGTACGGGGCCTAGAGGTTCCTTTTTGGGGGTCTAAATTGACCTTTACAAGTCTGTAACTTTTACAGTGTACAGATGGAACCAAATGGACCCGCTAGTGTCCATTTGGTTCCATCCGTACACTGTTTAAAGTTAAGCGGAGAACTTCAAATGTCAAAGTTTGAGAACCACTGCATTACATCATATGTACAGAATATGAATCAGAAGTAATACAGCAGTGATGCTATCCTCTCTCTCTTTCTCCTGTGTGCTGTGGCTCCAACCAGAATGCTTTGGCAGCCTGCGAGTTCCTGCTACAGAATGGAGCCAATGTCAACCAGGCCGACAGCAATGGGAGAGGACCTCTGCACCATGCCACCACGCTGGGTCACACCGGGTAGACACACACACACACACACACACACACACACACACACACACACACACACACACACACACACACACACACACACACACACACACACACACACACACACACACACACACACACTGCACGTTATCTGGGTACAAGATTTGGTGCTCAGAGTTAAATTAACACTCAGTTTTTTTCCGTGTACACTGCTTCCCTACTGTCTGTTTCTCGATAATTGAAGCCATGCAAAAGGGCTCATTCTCCCTTTAAAATACTAGTAGTATAACAATTTGTCTAACTTGAAGATATTATTTTTGAATTCCAACCACACAGAATAGTGCTGTGTGTGGTTCATCCCCCCATAGTCCCCTCCCTGTGCGTGCGCGCACACACACACACACACACACACACACTAGGGCTTTCACCGACTAGTCGACTAGTTGACTAGTCGACTAGTATAACCACTAGTCGATCTTGTAGGTACTAGTCGAAAAGTCGAAAAAAAATAATAAAAAAAAAATATTTTCGTTTTTTCTTTTTTTTTTTTATGAAGACCTAGCAAACTCATTTCAATTCGATTATAGTTGTTTTATGTCTAACAACCATTACAAACGGAATATTATTATCCAGTCAGTCACACACACACCTTGCTGCATCTCCCCACCGAGGGGTTAATATTCCCAAAGACAGTGGAGTGGAGTTCACCCAGAGTTCACCTAAAGTGCTCCGTGTCGCGTCTGCACACAGCAGTGAGTTGTGAGACTAGTCCTACAGTCAGAATATAGTTGTTTAACAGTATAACATCGTAGCGCGATCATAGCAGCAAGTGAGGACAGGCCAGTTCTTGCTACAACGAACAGACCGACAGACGTTCCGCACGTTCGTTTGATTAGAAGTAATTAAAAGACAGAGGAGTGTTTGTGTTGTGTAGCGAGCTAGCCAGCTAGCCTGGCTAGCCGACCATGGAAATGGATATATGTCCTTTGTTTACAAGAGACAGCAGCTATCGGTGAGTAAGCATGGCTTTCTATTACTGTAGCAGCTCAAATGGATGTGGCGATTGTGAAATGCTGGTCTTGTTGTTGCACTGACTTGCACACGTGGGGTTTGTGTGTGAGTATTCGTTGTCATGGTAACTTGGCTGCTGTGAAAGCCGTGCCACAGCGCTCTTTATTATGACATAATATGTTAACGACTAGTCGACTAGTCGACTACCAGTGGCTTCAACTAGTCGATCTGTAAAAAATGCTTGAAGTGAAAGCCCTAACACACACACACACACACACACACACACACACACACACACACACACACACACACACACACACACACACACACACACTTAACACACATCTCTTTGCTCTTCCAGGTTAGTGTGTCTGTTCTTGAAGCGAGGAGCGGACTACCACGCCAAAGACAAGAACCAAAACGACCCCATCACAATCGCGGTGGAGAACGCCAACGCCGACATCGTCACTCTGTAAGTGTTGTCCATGTGTGTGCTGGTGATGGGAGATAGCACGGCGTAATCCCTGTGTTTCCACTGCCCTATGTAGCCCAGGGTCTTATGTGGGGAACATGACAAAGTCAACATCAAAAGGTCATATTGTCACTCATATCTCCAATTGCGGAGGAGACCTCACATCTCCCAAGTTCCAAATGTGTACGTTTCTTCGTAAAGAAAAGCCCTGCTTCATCATACAAGACTGTTGCACAAAACGAGTGAAAACAGACAATCTACAAGCACGCAACGCCTCATTTAAATCCTTTTTTAAATGATAAATACGGTTTTGGACATACAAGGTTTCCACCCAACATCGATATTCAGTGGTGGAACTAAAAGTATCATTACGGACATTTTGGGGGGCACGGACAAAGCCAGATGTTGGATCTTACTCCTTCCAGGAGCACCGCTCAAAAATGGATATACTCGAGTAAAGTAAAAGTACCTAATTTACTCAAGTACTGTAATTCAGTACAGCACTAGAGTAAATGTTCTTTGTTACTTTCCACCACTGATCCTATGTTCCCATGTTATGCAAACCATGCCCCCATCGCTGTGATTTTCACATCACTTGACAACAAGGCAGAGGGAAGCTGACAGCAAGGACTTGAGGCTCATGAGGCGCGCCCGAGCGAGTGCCCGCGCGCCATCAGAGTTGGCAAGCCATAGGCTTTGACCGGTTTCGAAATTGCACATAGTACTTGACAATGACATGCACATTAGGCTAGTAGGTAATGTTGGCTGGCTAGCTAGTTGGCTACATAATGTAAACAGACACTTTGGCATAATGTGTGTTAACAGAATATTGACATGGGGAACATAGGATCCTGAAAAACTTCGGCTCCCAATAATTATGTCAACAATGATTGACAGTGACCTTTTGTCAACATCTTTTTTGAAACTTTTTCTTTTCCTGTCATTCCTATCAGGCTGAGGATCGCCAAGATGAACAAGGAGATGAGGGAGATGGACGGAGCGTACGGCCAATCAGGTCTCTCGGGGGTTCCGGGCTGTGGGGCTTCAGGGGGCGGGACAGGGAGCGCAGTGGGCCAAACCAGGAAGAGCCTGCAGGCTCTAAAGAACCATATTAGTGGGTGGGCACTGTAGCGGGGGTGTGGCGGTGGGAGGGTGGGTTGATGGAGGCTGAGGGATGGGCATTGTTCAAGCTGGACCCCATCACATAAACACGATGCTGAACAATGGCATTTCTTCAGCCACATCAGTCGGTGAAATCAACTCAAATACTCATAATTACGAGTCTAGGAGAGGTTTTTCAGTTAGACAAACAGAGGAAGGGAATTTGCTCTCAGAAATATGATGCTTGTAAACAAGGGCTTGAAAGAGAGAGTTTCTGTACAATGGGTGGGTGGGTGGGTGGGTGGGGGGTAGACAGTATGTCTTGGGGCAAAGGCAAAAGGGTGTAAAAGGGACTCTCCACGTTGCACTTTGCAGAAGATCAAATGTCTGGCACTTTATTAACAGTCTCTGCATACTAGGGCATTAACGACTTGTGATTTTAGCAAGTCGACTCGACTCAGTAAAAAGTTGAGTTAAAGTCGACTTTATCGTTTGATGACGTCATCAAATCACACACGACCCCTCAGTTATTTTGGGGGGTCCCCAGATGATTAACTTAATGTGAAACATTGTTTTCTCACTCAACTGTAAACAAACCAACATAAAGTTTAAGTGTATACTATAGAGGGTATCTTCACATTTCTAAAGTACTAATTTAAGGACTTTTTTAATACCTCTAAAATTACAAATTAAACATTGGCCAAATTGTCAAATATATAGTGGCAGAAATTGTGAAAATAGCCGATCTACATGCTTTGAGCATGTAGATCTGCTATTTTCACAAAGAAAGTATTTCTTTTTTTCATCTTCGACTTTCTCTGGTGGGAGTCGACTTGTGTAATGAAGTAGACTGAGTCGACTTTTTCGTTAATGCCCTACTGTACTGCATACTACAACATACACTTTATGAACAGTCTCTGCATACTACAACATCAAAAGGGAATGTTGAGAGTTGTGATGTTCAACATACGTTATATAAAAAGCCTACAATAGGCCTATTGTTTTCTGATATATGTATTGTACACAGTACAAATCATCTGTTTTAATTTTACTTTGAGTGCGTAAACATGATCAATTTTGGCATTCTCGGTGTTAAATTAACCCGGAGGATTTTTACTGTGTAGCATCGCTGTAACCTTTATAATGTACTGTATGTACAGTACAGAAGAGTACAGTTCAGTGTGCAGGCCACCATTGGGAATATAGATATTTTTCCATTCATTTTTGTGCTATATAGAAGTACATTGAACAGTCTTGTTCAGTGTACGACACAGTAAAGGTAACTTGAATGCAGGGGTTTGGTTGCAATTAGTTTGTGATTTCCCGCTATTCTGTGAATAGTGACCCGTTTAATGGCCACGGACGATTGGTTCATTAGAACAGTGGTTCTCAACCTGTGGGTCAGGACCCCCAGGGGCTCAATTTATACTAAAATACTAAAATAACCAATCTACAAGCTCAGTTGTGAGCTTGTACATCGGGTATTCTCAGCACCTTTGTGTGACAGAGTGTAAATCAGGCTTCAAAGAGCTTACTGCTGTCGGCCTTGAACCCGAGGTAGATTTTTTTTGAAGATTTCTTCACAATGTTGTTGTTGTTTTACTGGGCGATGTTTTTATGCTGCAACCCATCCATTCTTCCATGAGTACTCCCTGGGGCTAAGGCCCCTCCTTTGCTGCCTATGAGATAAACTGAAATTGGGAGTGTTTGTTTCTTGTCAACACTAGTCAACTGAAATAAAACACTAAAAAAAAACACTTCGCTCATGAAGGAATGGACGAATTATGCTTTTTGTGTCTGCTTGAAACACAGTACACACTGCCGGTCAGTGTTTGATGTGCTGTGCCTTTTCATTTGTTTTGTGTGTGTGTGTGTGTGTGTGTGTGTGTGTGTGTGTGTGTGTGTGTGTGTGTGTGTGTGTGTGTGTGTGTGTGTGTGTGTGTGTGTGTGTGTGTGTGTGTGTGTGTGTGTGTGTGTGTGTGTGTGCTCATGCACCGTGCACGTGCCTATGCCCTCTGTCCACTGAGTCGCTCCAACTGGTCTCATCTGCTTGCAAAGTGTGCCCCCCACTGCATCTTATGAGGTACTGTCTGTCTGTGTGTGTGTGTGTGTGTGTGTGTGTGTGTCTGTCTGTCTGTATGTGTGTGTGTGTGTGTGTGTGTGTCTGTATGTGTGTGTGTGTGTGTGTGTGTGTGTGTGTGTGTGTGTGTGTGTGTGTGTGTGTGTGTGTGTGTGTGTGTGTGTGTGTGTGTGTGTGTGTGTGTGTGTGTGTGTGTGTGTGTGTGTTTGTTCATGTCTGTGTATGCTTTCTCTTTTTTGCCTTAGGGCTAGAATATTTTTAAATACAGGTAGTTCATAAAATACGTTTGTGTTTGTGAGTATGCTGTTCTATGCCTGAGGTTACATAAGGAAAGAAAACAATACCAAAAGACTGTTATTTGGGTTAAAACCCAACATGTGTTTTTTCTGGCATGTATCAGGGGCATCCCCTCCATGACATCAGTAGCAGTTAGTTTTAACATGGCTGACGTTGTTTTGATTGAACTATAATGTCTAACTTCCATGTCTTTTTACAGGTGATGACACATATCAGGATATCTTCAGGGACTTTTCACACATGGCCTCAAACAACCCAGAGAAGTTGAAACGCCGAAGCGCAGACCCTAGGAGCTAACCTCCTGCCGGAGGCGTACCGCGCTCATACCTCCCGAATACAGTGGTGGAAAAAGTACTCACATATTTTACCTAAGTAAAAGTATCAATACTGCAATATAGAAATACTCTGTTACAAATAAAAGTCTGGAATTCAAAATGTACTTGAAAAAAAAAGTATGAAAATGTGTTGGCATCAAAAGTACAAAATGTTAAGTATGAAAATGTGTTGGCATCAAAAGTACAAAATGTTTGAAAATAGTACATCTACAAGCTCACCACGCGTCGACGCGCTGTGAGCTTGTAGATCTGCTATTTTCAAATAGCCACGGTATAAAATAGGGCTAAAGTGGTTTAGGCCTATGTATGTTTGATAATATTATAATTTATATCTGCAAAGTAACTAGTAAATAAAGTTTTCAAATAAATGTAGTGGAGTAAAAGTACAATACAGTATTTAGATCCGGGATGTAGTGGAGTAGAAGTAAAACTATTGGAAATTGGAAATACTCAAGTGAAGTACAAATATGTACTCGGTTGCTTTATACCACTGCCCCCATACGTCCTACACATCTGCTTTCAAGCATGCACATACACATTAGAAATATGGTGGTACATGCCTTTGGGGTTTCCGTGTAGCCATAAAGATGGACACACACACACACACACACACACACACACACACACACACACGCTACTTGGACATCAGCCACGTGTTAGCTCATAGCTCAGCTGGTGTTGACTTCATTGGGCGGAACAATCCAACAGTAAATTCTTTGTGTTAACTCGCAAGACGAGAACAATTTGCCCAAGTGGGAACGTTGGAATAGTTAAGGGAGAGAGCAGCATGTGGTGTCTTTATGTGTAGCGGCGGTTAACACCAGAAATCAATCTGTCCATAATTCCTACCTTGTGTTTTTTTGTTTTTTTTGGAAGGGAAATGCTTTTTGTTCCATTTGACGCTTGGAGTCGATTTTGGATCGACTACCTTTTCTCTAAAGTATTTTTTTAATGATGGATTATTTTATTTTATATTATATTGTTTCCTGTTTATTTTGTCTCAGATACCAGATGCTGTAGACTTGTATCTAATGAACAAATAAAATGTAGTTGTACACTTTCTTTTGTGTAAGTGGTACAGTTATTAACTCATTAACATACTGTATAAGTGATATTTTAACTAAATGTATTACAGTATATAACTATATACCATCAATTAAATAATACTGTCAGTGTCAACCCAAAGCTGTGATGTCAACATTTTACAATTTCCAGTAGGGGGCACCGTAGTATTTTGTTCAGATGAAGGTGTCTTCCATCAGATCAGCTGCTAACCCTTTGAAGTAACATTAGTAACACTGTCTTTTAAAGGACATTTTAGAAACATCAATGGCAAACACATTTTCAAGGATTTAGTTAGACATCCCATTCCATTAGTACAATAAACATATACAAAAAACATTCTTATCAAAGTGAAGAATTATGTCAGCTAAATGTGGTCATTTTTGTTGCACCTAATGTGAAAAACTCACCTGATGTTTTCATCTTGTAACTCTTAACGTCTTTTCAACCCAGCAACTTATATACTGCAGATGTCTGTGTGACTACGAGACTATTCGTATTAGGCCTACATGCCAACCTGCAGTGCATGTACTGTGAGCACACCTGCAGTGATGTGCTATGTCGTGTGCACATGTTCTATGAGTGCATAGCACGAGTAGGCTACATAGGATATGTAGGTATTCATTTAGGGAGAGGGAGGTGAGCCCTAAAGGTTACACATTTCGTGATGTCATACAATCCAAGTTGTGAGGCTGAGCAGGGCTGTGCTGAGACGCCTGAAGGCCCTCTCCAACAGGCGAGGGATAAAGATACAGCTCTGTAGACATTCTCACTTGTGGCTCAACCAGTTTGTACATAACATACAGCAAAGTGGGAAGGAAACACACCAAAACATCCTGGATCCAGCTAGTGCCTTGTGGCCTGTGTTTTGAATGTCATTTACACTTTTGTACGTCCCTTTTCCTTTCTCTGTTGTTTAATAAGATGGCAATACCTAAACAAATAATAAACAAGAGAAAACGTCCAATCCTGTACCCAGCTGCAGGTGTTGGAAACTTGGAATGGCTACAGACATCTAATAAGCGTTGCTGGTATCCTTTGTCCAAGGTGGTTGCATGTAAATGGCAGAGCACATTAATGCATGGGCCCAACTGAAGTACATTAACAAGGCTCTGCTGGACCTAAGCAATATGGTCCCAAACGTGTTGATGGATTTACATTCACTAGGCCATAGGCCATTCAGCCACTCTAGTTCATTCTTCATCTCCTGCTTTAGTTTAGGAGCACAAACTGTGAGTCTGGTCTGGGACTGTTTCAGCACAGCTTGGCAGGGTTTCTGAATTGGGGATTGTCGATTGTAGAGGTTCGAGTTCATCCAGGTTGGGGGCAGGATTATCAATCATCAATCCAGTTTCTGAGCTTTTAGCCTCTTTTTTGCTGTCAGTGGAACACCTCCGAGGAGGAGGAGGAGGGTCTGTGCGGGAGAAGAAGTGTGGCAGAGTGGTGATGACAAGGGCTCCCAGAATGAGGGTAGAACCAGCAAGCACAAAGGAAGCGAGGTAGCTGCCTGTTTGGTCCTTGAGGAATCCTTTGAAGAGGGAGAAAACAGACGATATGAGAACCAGCGAGAGAAGGAAGAGATTATTAGACTACATATATTACCTTAGAGATGCCTCATATATTTGACCTTAGACTTTAACCCGTCACATTGCCAGTTTCTTGGCTGTTTATTTTCCAAAATGTAAAAATAAAAAACTAAGTATTAGATCTCTTTGTTTTGTTGGATCGTTCTTTTCATTTAGATCTATCTCTAGTTTCCATTGTTATGTTTTTGTTGTTTTTCCTTTGAGCTTGTATAACAAATGCTTTGAATGTCTCCCATCTCATGCTGGCCTGGCACTACAGATGAAGCATTATCGATAATTTATTTTCATGACATTGAAAAGATGAGCGAGTAAACTCTTGAGATGAAGTCACATCGCTAAATGCGTGACACACTTCTCACTGCAAACACAACCAATGCTCCAATGCTCTCCATTTCTGTATTTTACCACCCTTCCATGAATATGTTTAATCCAATCGTTCACAGAATATAAAGAAAACCACAATTGTGCTAACTCACCTGACAATGGAGCCCCCAGGAGTGCTCCAGTGCTTTCAATAATCATCAGGAGCCCCAGGCCTCCCACCATGCGATCCATGCCTATGATCTGAGGTACCACAGTGATAATTATTGGGCTCAGAGCTGCTGCGCAGAAGCCATATGCCAGACTGAACACAACCAGACCGGCGTAGGAACCTCCCAGGCTCGCCACGGGCAGCAGCACAATAAACACGCCTGTCAGGCTTGTCCACAGAGTGTGCCAGTGAATCAAACGCATCCGGCGCAGGTCCGCGGCCCATCCCGCCACTACACGGCCCACTATGTCAGTAATGCCGGTGGCAGAGAGGACGAAAGCAGCCTGGTACTCGGACAAGCCCACCTGGCGGGCGTGGGCCACCAGATGGATGTACGGAATGAAGTAGCCAGTGTTGAGGAGAGTGACGGCCACACAGTAGGTGACAAAAGGCCTCTCGCAGAGCAACGACAACTCCAGGTAGGAGTAGACCTTCCACAGGAAGGCAGAACACGAAGACCTGGAATCTGTCTTTGCCTGGAAGGAAGATGAGAAGGGCAGAAGGCACATTTTACATTTCATTATAGTGAGCTATATGTTGTAGATCTGCTATTTGTTGTGTACAACACTGGTGCACAACTAAGTATAAATGAGGTTTCAGACTTCCATAATCAATGTGCGTGTATTCCATATGGTTATCCTGTCAGAAGCAATACGTGACATGGTATTATAATCGCTGCTATCTGTGTCGGTGAAAAAACTAACTAGAGGGCGGATGACTGGATGGCCATGAAACTTGAAAAAGGACAAAGAAGATCAAGGTCACAATTAGTCAACATAATCAGTCATACCTCAGGAGTTGTGAGATGTAGATGTAAAATGTTAAAACAAATTTTGCCACCATTCTGGTTATGTTACAGTATATAGTGCATGTCTCCCCTTTTTATACTAAATTAAACCACCACCAGTTAAGTCTAGCAACTTGCCTCACCTGAGCCACTACCATAGAACCTCCCTGGGGACGAATAAGTGCCCCGCAGGCCACCAAGTTGAGGCTGAGCCCCCCCAGGATGAGCAGAGACCCCCGCCAGGTGTACGTGTCCACCAACAGCTGGAAGAGGGGGGTAGCAACAAAGCAGGCGATGCCACTGCCTGTGGAGCCCAGTGACAACGCCAGGGAGCGCCTGTGTGAGAAGCAGCGCATCACTGTGGCCATCATTGGTGTGAACACCAGTGCCCAGCCCAAACCTTGAGTAGAGAGACAGAGAGGGAGGGTGTGATGTTCTGTCCCAGGCACGTGCACACTTTTACCCGTCTGTAAAAAGTGTCCTCTCCAGACCATGAATGCAGTTTTTAAGATGGTGAAAGAAATGCAAGTGCCCTCTTTCCTTGCCAAACCTGAAGGTGGCATTCAATAAAATTGCCTTGTCCAAACTCTCCTGAACTTGTCTTGAATGCAGCATCTTATGTTGAACGAATTGCCCTCTCTGTGTATAAATCCATACCTTTCTCTACATCTCCAGTATTGACTTGATTATGCTTAGTTCAGTGTGGTATCAAGCACCAAAAATAGCCGACCTCCAAGCTCACAACGAGTCGCGCTGCGACGCGTTGTGAGTTTTACTAAATTGAGCACTCAAAATAGTATTTTGTGACAAGATAAAATGTGTTCCTAAGTTGTAGTGAAGGTATTGCAGCTCCCATACCTTGGCTACAGGGGAAAAATAATAAAATGTATAAATTCATCATGCCTGTTGCTAAGCTATGGCAACATGACTGGTGTCTTGCACGCGCGCCTTTGCGTGCGTGCAAGACACCACTCATGTTACTGCGGTCACGCTATCTACACTTCAGGAAAAGCTGGTCGCGCTATCCTCACTTCAAAATATGGTGCGCTTCTACACGGCTGTTTACGGTTTGACAAGGGGATGGTGCGTTCAAGGCGAGCTGGTACATTAGAATTTCTAGACTTTCGAGACCAAGGGTGTATAAAATATGGAACTACATACTATTCAATCAACAGATGCTTTAAATTAGACCCCCCCCCCCCCACGTAGTGATGTCAGTAGCTCATATACTGAATGAATACGATGCATAGTAGTGATGTCTGTAGCTCATACTGAATGAATATGATGTATAGAATAGTGATGTCTGTAGCTCATACACTGAATGAATATGATGTATAGAGTAGTGATGTCTGTAGCTCATATACTGAATGAATATGATGTAGTGATGTCTGTAGCTCATATACTGAATGAATATGATGCATAGAGTAGTGATGTCTGTAGCTCATATACTGAATGAATATGATGCATAGAGTAGTGATGTCTGTAGCTCATATACTGAATGAATATGATGCATAGAGTAGTGATGTCTGTAGCTCATATACTGAATGAATATGATGTCGTGATGTATGTAGCTCATATACTGAATGAATATGATGCATAGAGTAGTGATGTCTGTAGCTCATATACTGAATGAATATGATGCATAGAGTAGTGATGTCTGTAGCTCATATACTGAATGAATATGATGCATAGAGTAGTGATGTTTGTAGCTCATATACTGAATGAATATGATGCATAGAGTAGTGATGTCTGTAGCTCATATACTGAATGGATATGATGGCATAGAGTAGTGATGTCTGTAGCTCATATACTGAGCTCATATACTGCATGAATATGATGTATATAGTAGTGATTTCTGTAGCTCATATACTGAATGAATATGATGTATAGAGTAGTGATGTCTGTAGCTCATACACTGAATGAATATGATGTATAGAGTAGTGATGTCTGTAGCTCATATACTGAATGAATATGATGTATAGTGATGTATGTAGCTCATATACTGAATGAATATGATGCATAGAGTAGTGATGTCTGTAGATCATATACTGAATGAATATGATGCTTAGAGTATTGATGTATGTAGCTCATATACTGAATGAATATGATGTATATAGTAGTGATGTCTGTAGCTCATATACTGAATGAATATGATGTATAGAGTAGTGATGTCTGTAGCTCATATACTGAATGAATATGATGTAGTGATGTCTGTAGCTCATATACTGAATGAATATGATGTATAGTGATGTCTGTAGCTCATATACTGAATGAATATGATGTATAGAGTAGTGATGTCTGTAGCTCAAATACTGAATGAATATGATGTATAGAGTAGTGATGTCTGTAGCTCATATACTGAATGAATATGATGTATAGTGATGTCTGTAGCTCATATACTGAATGAATATAATGTATAGAGTACTGATGTCTGTAGCTCATATACTGAATGAATATGATGATGTTCCTAAGTACCTCTAAAAAATATTCCCAAACTTTTTTACTGTGCCAATAATTTATAATAAATTCTACAAATATTACCATAATCCATTCGCTATACTGCAAAAAGTATAAAATCTGATAAAAATTAAGAAGATTTGTTACCATAAAACAACTATGTCACCTTGTTCATGATGTACCTAAGTACCTCTAAAAATATTCCTGACCTGTTTTACTGTGCCAATAATTTATAATAAATTCGACAAATATTACCATAATCCATCCGCTATAGAGCAAAAAGTATAAAATCAGATAAAAATCAAAAAGATTTGTTACCATAAACCAACTCTGTCACTTTGTTCATGATGTTCCTAAGTACCTCTAAAAAATATTCCCAACCTTTTTTACTGTGCCAATAATTTATAATAAATTCGACAAATATTACCATAATCCATCCGCTATAGAGCAAAAAGTATAAAATCAGATAAAAATCAAAAAGATTTGTTACCATAAAACAACTATGTCACCTTGTTCATGATGTTCCTAAGTACCTCTAAAAAATATTCCCAAAGTGTTTTACTGTGCCAATAATTTATAATAAATTCGACAAATATTACCATAAACCTTCGCTATACAGCTAAAAGTATAAAATCTGATAAAAATCAAAAAGATTTGTTACCATAAAACAACTATGTCACCTTGTTCATGATGTTCCTAAGTACCTCTAAAAAATATTCCCAACCTTTTTTACTGTGCCAATAATTTATAATAAATTCGACAAATATTACCATAATCCATCCGCTATAGAGCAAAAAGTATAGAATCTGATAAAAATCAAAAAGATTTGTTACCATAAAACAACTATGTCACCTTGTTCATGATGTTCCTAAGTACCTCTAAAAAATATTCCCAACCTTTTTTACTGTGCCAATAATTTATAATAAATTCGACAAATATTACCATAATCCATCCGCTATAGAGCAAAAAGTATAAAATCAGATAAAAATCAAAAAGATTTGTTACCATAAAACAACTCTGTCACCTTGTTCATGATGTTCCTAAGTACCTCTAAAAAATATTCCCAAACTTTTTTACTGTGCCAATAATTTATAATAAATTCGACAAATATTACCATAATCCATCCGCTATAGAGCTAAAAGTATAAAATCAGATAAAAATCAAAAAGATTTGTTACCATAAACCAACTCTGTCACCTTGTTCATGATGTTCCTGAGTACCTCTAAAAAATATTCCCAAACTTTTTTACTGTGCCAATAATTTATAATAAATTCGACAAATATTACCATAATCCATCCGCTATAGAGCTAAAAGTATAAAATCAGATAAAAATCAAAAAGATTTGTTACCATAAACCAACTCTGTCACCTTGTTCATGATGTTCCTGAGTACCTCTAAAAAATATTCCCAAACTTTTTTACTGTGCCAATAATTTATAATAAATTCGACAAATATTACCATAATCCATCCGCTATAGAGCTAAAAGTATAAAATCAGATAAAAATCAAAAAGATTTTTTACCATAAACCAACTCTGTCACCTTGTTCATGATGTTCCTAAGTACCTCTAAAAATATTCCTGACCTGTTTTACTGTGCCAATAATTTATAATAAATTCGACAAATATTACCATAATCCATCCGCTATAGAGCAAAAAGTATAAAATCAGATAAAAATCTAAAAGATTTGTTACCATAAACCAACTCTGTCACCTTGTTCATGATGTTCCTAAGTACCTCTAAAAAATATTCCCAAACTTTTTTACTGTGCCAATAATTTATAATAAATTCGACAAATATTACCATAATCCATCCGCTATAGAGCAAAAAGTATAAAATCAGATAAAAATTAAGAAGATTTGTTACCATAAAACAACTATGTCACCTTGTTCATGAGGTTCCTAAGTACCTCCAAAAAATATTCCCAAACTGTTTTACTGTGCCAATAATTTATAATAAATTCGACAAATATTACCATAATCCATCCGCTATAGAGCAAAAAGTATAAAATCAGATAAAAATTAAGAAGATTTGTTACCATAAAACAACTATGTCACCTTGTTCATGAGGTTCCTAAGTACCTCCAAAAAATATTCCGTAACTGTTTTACTGTGCCAATAATTTATAATAAATTCGACAAATATTACCATAAACCTTCGCTATACAGCTAAAAGTATAAAATCTGATAAAAATTAAGAAGATTTGTTACCATAAAACAACTATGTCACCTTGTTCATGATGTTCCTAAGTACCTCTAAAAAATATTCCCAAACTTTTTTACTGTGCCAATAATTTATAATAAATTCGACAAATATTACCATAATCCATCCGCTATAGAGCAAAAAGTATAAAATCAGATAAAAATCAAAAAGATTTGTTACCATAAACCAACTCTGTCACCTTGTTCATGATGTTCCTAAGTACCTCTAAAAAATATTCCCAACCTTTTTTACTGTGCCAATAATTTATAATAAATTCGACAAATATTACCATAATCCATCCGCTATAGAGCAAAAAGTATAAAATCAGATAAAAATCAAAAAGATTTGTTACCATAAACCAACTCTGTCACCTTGTTCATGATGTTCCTAAGTACCTCTAAAAAATATTCCCAAACTTTTTTACTGTGCCAATAATTTATAATAAATTCGACAAATATTACCATAATCCATCCGCTATAGAGCAAAAAGTATAAAATCAGATAAAAATTAAGAAGATTTGTTACCATAAAACAACTATGTCACCTTGTTCATGAGGTTCCTAAGTACCTCCAAAAAATATTCCCAAACTGTTTTACTCTGCCAATAATTTATAATAAATTCGACAAATATTACCATAAACCTTCGCTATACAGCTAAAAGTATAAAATCTGATAAAAATTAAGAAGATTTGTTACCATAAAACAACTATGTCACCTTGTTCATGATGTTCCTAAGTACCTCTAAAAAATATTCCCAACCTTTTTTACTGTGCCAATAATTTATAATAAATTCGACAAATATTACCATAATCCATCCGCTATAGAGCAAAAAGTATAAAATCAGATAAAAATCAAAAAGATTTGTTACCATAAAACAACTCTGTCACCTTGTTCATGATGTTCCTAAGTACCTCTAAAAAATATTCCCAAACTTTTTTACTGTGCCAATAATTTATAATAAATTCGACAAATATTACCATAATCCATCCGCTATAGAGCTAAAAGTATAAAATCAGATAAAAATCAAAAAGATTTGTTACCATAAACCAACTCTGTCACCTTGTTCATGATGTTCCTGAGTACCTCTAAAAAATATTCCCAAACTTTTTTACTGTGCCAATAATTTATAATAAATTCGACAAATATTACCATAATCCATCCGCTATAGAGCTAAAAGTATAAAATCAGATAAAAATCAAAAAGATTTGTTACCATAAACCAACTCTGTCACCTTGTTCATGATGTTCCTGAGTACCTCTAAAAAATATTCCCAAACTTTTTTACTGTGCCAATAATTTATAATAAATTCGACAAATATTACCATAATCCATCCGCTATAGAGCTAAAAGTATAAAATCAGATAAAAATCAAAAAGATTTTTTACCATAAACCAACTCTGTCACCTTGTTCATGATGTTCCTAAGTACCTCTAAAAATATTCCTGACCTGTTTTACTGTGCCAATAATTTATAATAAATTCGACAAATATTACCATAATCCATCCGCTATAGAGCAAAAAGTATAAAATCAGATAAAAATCAAAAAGATTTGTTACCATAAACCAACTCTGTCACCTTGTTCATGATGTTCCTAAGTACCTCTAAAAAATATTCCCAAACTTTTTTACTGTGCCAATAATTTATAATAAATTCGACAAATATTACCATAATCCATCCGCTATAGAGCAAAAAGTATAAAATCAGATAAAAATTAAGAAGATTTGTTACCATAAAACAACTATGTCACCTTGTTCATGAGGTTCCTAAGTACCTCCAAAAAATATTCCCAAACTGTTTTACTGTGCCAATAATTTATAATAAATTCGACAAATATTACCATAATCCATCCGCTATAGAGCAAAAAGTATAAAATCAGATAAAAATTAAGAAGATTTGTTACCATAAAACAACTATGTCACCTTGTTCATGAGGTTCCTAAGTACCTCCAAAAAATATTCCGTAACTGTTTTACTGTGCCAATAATTTATAATAAATTCGACAAATATTACCATAAACCTTCGCTATACAGCTAAAAGTATAAAATCTGATAAATATTAAGAAGATTTGTTACCATAAAACAACTATGTCACCTTGTTCATGATGTTCCTAAGTACCTCTAAAAAATATTCCCAAACTTTTTTACTGTGCCAATAATTTATAATAAATTCGACAAATATTACCATAATCCATCCGCTATAGAGCAAAAAGTATAAAATCAGATAAAAATCAAAAAGATTTGTTACCATAAACCAACTCTGTCACCTTGTTCATGATGTTCCTAAGTACCTCTAAAAAATATTCCCAACCTTTTTTACTGTGCCAATAATTTATAATAAATTCGACAAATATTACCATAATCCATCCGCTATAGAGCAAAAAGTATAAAATCAGATAAAAATCAAAAAGATTTGTTACCATAAACCAACTCTGTCACCTTGTTCATGATGTTCCTAAGTACCTCTAAAAAATATTCCCAAACTTTTTTACTGTGCCAATAATTTATAATAAATTCGACAAATATTACCATAATCCATCCGCTATAGAGCAAAAAGTATAAAATCAGATAAAAATTAAGAAGATTTGTTACCATAAACCAACTCTGTCACCTTGTTCATGAGGTTCCTAAGTACCTCCAAAAAATATTCCCAAACTGTTTTACTCTGCCAATAATTTATAATAAATTCGACAAATATTACCATAAACCTTCGCTATACAGCTAAAAGTATAAAATCTGATAAAAATTAAGAAGATTTGTTACCATAAAACAACTATGTCACCTTGTTCATGATGTTCCTAAGTACCTCTAAAAAATATTCCCAAACTTTTTTACTGTGCCAATAATTTATAATAAATTCGACAAATATTACCATAATCCATCCGCTATAGAGCAAAAAGTATAAAATCAGATAAAAATCAAAAAGATTTGTTACCATAAACCAACTCTGTCACCTTGTTCATGATGTTCCTAAGTACCTCTAAAAAATATTCCCAACCTTTTTTACTGTGCCAATAATTTATAATAAATTCGACAAATATTACCATAATCCATCCGCTATAGAGCTAAAAGTATAAAATCAGATAAAAATCAAAAAGATTTGTTACCATAAACCAACTCTGTCACCTTGTTCATGATGTTCCTAAGTACCTCTAAAAAATATTCCCAAACTTTTTTACTGTGCCAATAATTTATAATAAATTCGACAAATATTACCATAATCCATCCGCTATAGAGCAAAAAGTATAAAATCAGATAAAAATCAAAAAGATTTGTTACCATAAACCAACTCTGTCACCTTGTTCATGATGTTCCTAAGTACCTCTAAAAAATATTCCCAAACTTTTTTACTGTGCCAATAATTTATAATAAATTCGACAAATATTACCATAATCCATCCGCTATAGAGCAAAAAGTATAAAATCAGATAAAAATCAAAAAGATTTGTTACCATAAACCAACTCTGTCACCTTGTTCATGATGTTCCTAAGTACCTCTAAAAAATATTCCCAAACTTTTTTACTGTGCCAATAATTTATAATAAATTCGACAAATATTACCATAATCCATCCGCTATAGAGCTAAAAGTATAAAATCAGATAAAAATCAAAAAGATTTGTTACCATAAACCAACTCTGTCACCTTGTTCATGATGTTCCTGAGTACCTCTAAAAAATATTCCCAAACTTTTTTACTGTGCCAATAATTTATAATAAATTCGACAAATATTACCATAATCCATCCGCTATAGAGCAAAAAGTATAAAATCAGATAAAAATCAAAAAGATTTGTTACCATAAACCAACTCTGTCACCTTGTTCATGATGTTCCTAAGTACCTCTAAAAAATATTCCCAACCTTTTTTACTGTGCCAATAATTTATAATAAATTCGACAAATATTACCATAATCCATCCGCTATAGAGCTAAAAGTATAAAATCAGATAAAAATCAAAAAGATTTGTTACCATAAACCAACTCTGTCACCTTGTTCATGATGTTCCTAAGTACCTCTAAAAAATATTCCCAAACTTTTTTACTGTGCCAATAATTTATAATAAATTCGACAAATATTACCATAATCCATCCGCTATAGAGCAAAAAGTATAAAATCAGATAAAAATTAAGAAGATTTGTTACCATAAAACAACTATGTCACCTTGTTCATGAGGTTCCTAAGTACCTCCAAAAAATATTCCCAAACTGTTTTACTGTGCCAATAATTTATAATAAATTCGACAAATATTACCATAAACCTTCGCTATACAGCTAAAAGTATAAAATCTGATAAATATTAAGAAGATTTGTTACCATAAAACAACTATGTCACCTTGTTCATGATGTTCCTAAGTACCTCTAAAAAATATTCCCAAACTTTTTTACTGTGCCAATAATTTATAATAAATTCGACAAATATTACCATAATCCATCCGCTATAGAGCTAAAAGTATAAAATCAGATAAAAATCAAAAAGATTTGTTACCATAAACCAACTCTGTCACCTTGTTCATGATGTTCCTGAGTACCTCTAAAAAATATTCCCAAACTTTTTTACTGTGCCAATAATTTATAATAAATTCGACAAATATTACCATAATCCATCCGCTATAGAGCAAAAAGTATAAAATCAGATAAAAATCAAAAAGATTTGTTACCATAAACCAACTCTGTCACCTTGTTCATGATGTTCCTAAGTACCTCTAAAAAATATTCCCAACCTTTTTTACTGTGCCAATAATTTATAATAAATTCTACAAATATCACCATAAACCTTCGCTATACAGCTAAAAGTATAAACTCTGATAAAAATTAAGAAGATTTGTTACCATAAAACAACTATGTCACCTTGTTCATGATGTTCCTAAGTACCTCTAAAAAATATTCCCAAACTGTTTTACTGTGCCAATAATTTATAATAAATTCGACAAATATTAACATAATCCATTCGCTATACAGCAAATAGTATAAAATCAGATAAAAATTAAGAAGATTTGTTACCATAAAAAAACTATATCACCTTGTTCATGATGTCTCTAAGTACCTCTAAAAAATATTCCCAACCTGTTTTACTGTGCCAATAATTTACAATAAATTCTACAAATATTACCATAATCCATCCGCTATAGAGCAAAAAGTATAAAATCAGATAAAAATCAAGAAGATTTGTTACCATAAAACAACTATAACCCCTTGTTCATGATGTACCTAAGTACCCCTGAAAATATTTTTCTTATGTGAGGGGGCTCCCTGGTGCCTCAGCGTGCCCACCGAAAAGAAAAAAGGAAAAACGGAAAAATTGGAAGGGGAAAAAAACAGTGTAGCACCGCCTCGGACACCCGGAGAGTGCGCTCTCCCTGACAGCCACCTACTCGGCCGTGGACTTCCTGGCGATGGGTTTTGGGGCTGGGGGGTTGTCGGTAGGGGGTTGGGAATCGGAGATCGGGATGATTTTGCTCAGTGGACTCTTGGGGCGGTCGACGGCACCCACGCGTTTCGGTGGGGGGGAGTCTTAGGTCTCAGCATCGTCCGGGTTTGAAGCGGGAGGTTGGGGATTGGGGACTGTAACGGTCCGGCTTGGCGGCGTCGTTGGGCGAACGGCGCCACCCACGCGTTTTGTTAAGGGGGAGTTTGAGCCCCGTCGTCGGTTCGGGTTCGAAGTGGGAGGGGGGGATTTAGGGAACTGGGACGGTACGGCTCGGCGGCGCCGTGGGGAGAGCGCCGGCACCCGCACGTTTTTCCGGAGTCGTGGCCTCGGCGTCGGTCCGGTTTGGAGGTGCGGGGTCGGTTGTTGGGGGATGGGGGTGGCCCGGCTAGGCGGTGTCGCGGGCCGGGTGAGGGCACCCGCGCGTTTTTCGGTTTCGGGCGGCGCCGTCGTCCCGTGGTCCCGGCGGCGGTCTCGGAGCGGCAGGCGTGTTCCGGCGTGCGTGCGGGATCGGGAGTTCGAGACGCGGGCGGGCGGCGCCGACGCGTTTTCGGGGTTTGTGTCTCGGCGTCGGTCCCGGTTCGGGGTGGGGTATCGGGGGGTCGGGGGTTGGGATGAACCCACTCGGCGGCGCCGTGGGGCGAACGGCGGCCCCCACGCGTTTTGGGAGTTTATGTCCCGGCGTCGTTCCGGGTTCGAGGTCGAGGGGGGACTTGGGGGGAAGGGGGAGGGGGTGAGGGGAGAATGAGGCCACTCAGCAGCGGCGCGCCACAGCGGACTGTGCCGCCGGCAGTTTTCCGCTAGTATCATCATCGTGGCCTGTGGGGAAAGGGGAAGTGGAAGTGGAGGGGGGGGGGGGCTATTTACAGGTAGGTCCGGTCCGGTAGCCCCCTCACATAAGAAAAATATTTTCAGGGGTACTTAGGTACATCATGAACAAGGGGTTATAGTTGTTTTATGGTAACAAATCTTCTTGATTTTTATCTGATTTTATACTTTTTGCTCTATAGCGGATGGATTATGGTAATATTTGTAGAATTTATTGTAAATTATTGGCACAGTAAAACAGGTTGGGAATATTTTTTAGAGGTACTTAGAGACATCATGAACAAGGTGATATAGTTTTTTTATGGTAACAAATCTTCTTAATTTTTATCTGATTTTATACTATTTGCTGTATAGCGAATGGATTATGTTAATATTTGTCGAATTTATTATAAATTATTGGCACAGTAAAACAGTTTGGGAATATTTTTTGGAGGTACTTAGGAAAATCATGAACAAGGTGACATAGTTGTTTTATGGTAACAAATCTTCTTAATTTTTATCAGTTTTTATAGTTTTTGCTGTATAGCAAAGGTTTATGGTAATATTTGTCGAATTTATTATAAATTATTGGCACAGTAAAACAGTTTGGGAATATTTTTTAGAGGTACTTAGGAACATCATGAACAAGTTGACATAGTTGTTTTATGGTAACAAATCTTCTTAATTTTTATCAGATTTTATACTTTTAGCTGTATAGCGAAGGTTTATGGTAATATTTGTAGAATTTATTATAAATTATTGGCACAGTAAAAAAGGTTGGGAATATTTTTTAGAGGTACTTAGGAACATCATGAACAAGGTGACATAGTTGTTTTATGGTAACAAATCTTCTTAATTTTTATCAGATTTTATACTTTTAGCTGTATAGCGAAGGTTTATGGTAATATTTGTAGAATTTATTATAAATTATTGGCACAGTAAAACAGGTTGGGAATATTTTTTAGAGGTACTTAGGAACATCATGAACAAGGTGACATAGTTGTTTTATGGTAACAAATCTTCTTAATTTTTATCAGATTTTATACTTTTAGCTGTATAGCGAGGGGGTCTACGAAGTCAAAGTCCCGAATTTCTCAAAAAAAATGTGTCCGATCATAGTTAACATTGGAGGTCCAAAAATCGGCGCGGCGCGAGGGGGTCCCCGGAGCTCCAGGGGGTCCCCGGTTGGTCCCTCGGCCGAGGCACCTCGGTCGGATGCGAGAAGGAGCGGCGTCGGCCCCTCGCCACCCGGTTCTCAGTCTCTATATCCCCAGGGGCGCTGGTATATCGCCAGGGGTCCCTGGAGGTGGTCCCCGGGTGAAGGGTCTGCCACTCTGTAGTCCGAGGCGGAGGCCCCTTGGTCGGATGCGAGTGGAGCTGCGAAGGCCCCACAAAAGCCAGACATTGTGATTCCAAGTCCCACTCAAGATATATGAGCTACAGACATCACTATACATCATATTCATTCTGTATATGAGCTACAGACATCAGTACTCTGCACATCATATTCATTCAGTATATGAGCTACAGACATCACTATACATCATATTCATTCAGTATATGAGCTACAGACATCACTACTCTATACATCATATTCATTCAGTATATGAGCTACAGACATCACTACTCTATACATCATATTCATTCAGTATATGAGCTACAGACATCACTACTATATACATCATATTCATTCAGTATATGAGCTACAGACATCACTATGCATCATATTCATTCAGTATATGAGCTACAGACATCACTACTCTATACATCATATTCATTCAGTATATGAGCTACAGACATCACTACTCTATACATCATATTCATTCAGTATATGAGCTACAGACATCACTATACATCATATTCATTCAGTATATGAGCTACAGACATCACTATACATCATATTCATTCAGTATATGAGCTACAGACATCACTACATCATATTCATTCAGTATATGAGCTACAGACATCACTACTCTATGCATCATATTCTTTCAGTATATGAGCTACAGACATCACTACTCTTTGCATCATATTCATTCAGTATATGAGCTACAGACATCACTACATCATATTCATTCAGTATATGAGCTACAGACATCACTACTCTATACATCATATTCATTCAGTATATGAGCTACAGACATCACTACTCTATACATCATATTCATTCAGTATATGAGCTACAGACATCACTACTATATACATCATATTCATTCAGTATATGAGCTACAGACATCACTATACATCATATTCATTCAGTATATGAGCTACAGACATCACTATACATCATATTCATTCAGTATATGAGCTACAGACATCACTACTCTATGCATCATATTGATTCAGTATATGAGCTACAGACATCACTACTATTTGCATCATATTCATTCAGTATATGAGCTACAGACATCACTACATCATATTCATTCAGTATATGAGCTACAGACATCACTACTCTATGCATCATATTCATTCAGTATATGAGCTACAGACATCACTACTCTATGCATCATATTCATTCAGTATATGAGCTACAGACATCACTACATCATATTCATTCAGTATATGAGCTACAGACATCACTACTCTATACATCATATTCATTCAGTATATGAGCTACAGACATCACTACTCTATACATCATATTCATTCAGTATATGAGCTACAGACATCACTACTATATACATCATATTCATTCAGTATATGAGCTACAGACATCACTATACATCATATTCATTCAGTATATGAGCTACAGACATCACTACTCTATGCCATCATATTCATTCAGTATATGAGCTACAGACATCACTACTCTATGCATCATATTCATTCAGTATATGAGCTACAGACATCACTACTCTATGCATCATATTCATTCAGTATATGAGCTACAGACATCACTACTCTATGCCATCATATTCATTCAGTATATGAGCTACAGACATCACTACTCTATGCATCATATTCATTCAGTATATGAGCTACAGACATCACTACTCTATACATCATATTCATTCAGTGTATGAGCTACAGACATCACTACTCTATACATCATATTCATTCAGTATATGAGCTACAGACATCACTACTCTATACATCATATTCATTCAGTGTATGAGCTACAGACATCACTATTCTATACATCATATTCATTCAGTATGAGCTACAGACATCACTACTATGCATCATATTCATTCAGTATATGAGCTACTGACATCACTACGTGGGGGGGGGGGGGGGTCTAATTTAAAGCATCTGTTAATTGAATACTATGTAGTTCCATATTTTATACACCCTTGGTCTCGAAAGTCTAGAAATTCTAATTTACCAGCTCGCCTTGAACGCACCATCCCCTTGTCAAACCGTAAACAGCCGTGTAGAAGCGCAACATATTTTGAAGTGAGGATAGCGCGACCAGCTTTTCCTGAAGAGTAGATGGCGTGACCGCAGTCTCATGTTGCCATAGCTTAGCTTTTGCTGAATTGACGTCCGCCACTGAGACAGACGGACACACACCATAGACTGTATAAAATATATGGACAAAGCGAAGCCATTGGTTTTTATGCAGCGCAAATTACACAATATGGGTCCTTGGCATGGGTGTTGCCATCATAGATTGTAAAGGCACCAAAGGATGCTATTGGCTGCCAGCGGTCACGTGCAACCGCAGGGATACATGGGAGAATGTGGTCGGAGCCTCCCGAAATACAGCACACGAAGAAGAACACAGCCGGCTGGTATCAGTTTAGTTGGCCACGCCCCCTACAACTTTATCATTTATTTTAAAATAAATTGGAACAAATTTCGACAAAACGCATATGATGGTGATTGAAAGGCAATTTTTAACTAGCGATAGGAACCATAAAGTATTCATGAAAATGTTAATTAAGGTTAGAACACAAAAGGGGAAAATGAATGGGAACAATTATTTTTGCGATCGGCCGGGGGGGAAAACAGCGCAACTAGTGGCCAATCATAGGAAGTTTTACTTCCGTATTGGAGTCATTTTAAATCGGCAGAACTATGCCCCTGACGCGTGATTGGAAATGACACCCGGGCTCCAGGGAAACCCCGCCCACTGAAGCTTTTGATTGGCTGAAGCGGAGCTAGGGAGCGCTCCATTGTAGTCGCTTGGACAGGGCGTTTATCGTGGGCTTGCCCAGGCCTTACGGCCTGGGCATAAATATAACGATTGCA
This sequence comes from Nannobrachium achirus, assembly GCF_963921795.1. NCBI lineage: Eukaryota > Metazoa > Chordata > Actinopteri > Myctophiformes > Myctophidae > Nannobrachium > Nannobrachium achirus. The sequence continues at coordinate 31,058,270 of NC_137821.1, read as the reverse complement.
TTCACCACGGCTTCGTAACTCGCGCGGCGCTCCGCCGGTGTCGGTAGATGATCTGCCCCAGGCTGAGAATCTGCCTGGGGTACGTCACTTCCGTTGCTTGCGCTGTTGCGATTGGCTTTTGGCTTTGAATAACCTTTATTGAACACGGAAACGATACATTCCCAAAACTACGGCAACTCTATAAGGCCAAAATTCTCCCCCACCTCCAGTGAAGCTCTGTACTAGAGCAGTGTCTGCGTCTTTTATTGAATTCTTTATTCTACATTACATTATTATTTCTTGCAGTCGAATGAGAACATGATAGTGATGTTAACATTAAGAATTATATTGCTTTGAAATCTATTGCTAGGCCTTTTTTTAATCTATTGCTATTATATTTGAAATCTATTGCTTTGAATTTAGCATTTATCACTTTAGCCAGTCTGCTTAATTAAAATTGTTTTATCACTGGCAGTAATTAACAGGGTTCATGAACGAGTATGTTAAATTAAGTCTTTTTATGATCTTTTATTATTATTAAAGAATGGAGGTCCGCACACAGTTCTTTCTTGTTCTTTTAACTTTTATTATTATTAGTCACATTTCCATGCACCACAATGCTATTTCTGCCAGACATCCATGCACCACAATGCTATTTCTGCCAGACATCCATGCACCACAATGCTATTTCTGCCAGACATCCATTCGCCACAATGCTATTTCTGCCAGACATCCATTCGCCACAATGCTAAGACATCCATTCGCCACAATGCTATTTCTGCCAGACATCCATTCACCACAATGCTATTTCTGCCAGACATCCATGCATCACAATGCTATTTCTGCCAGACATCCATTCGCCACAATGCTATTTCTGCCAGACATCCATTCGCCACAATGCTAAGACATCCATTCGCCACAATGCTATTTCTGCCAGACATCCATGCACCACAATGCTATTTCTGCCAGAAATCCATGCACCACAATGCATGATGTCAGAACTAGCATTGTGGTGCATGGATTTCTGGCAGAAATAGCATTGTGGTGCATGGATGTCTGGCAGAAATAGCATTGTGGTGAACGGATATCTGGCAGAAATAGCATTGTGGTGCATGGATGTCTGGCAGAAATAGCATTGTGGTGAACGAATGTCTGTCAGAAATAGCATTGTGGTGCATGATTTCTGGCAGAAATAGCATTGTGGTGCATGGATGTCTGGCAGAAATAGCATTGTGGTGCATGGATGTCTGGCAGAAATAGCATTGTGGTGCATGGAAATGTGACTAATAATAATAAAAGATCATAAAAAAAATGATCTTTTATTTAAAAAAAATAATAATTACTGCCAGTGATAAAACAATTTTAATTAAGCAGACTGGCTAAAGTGATAAATGCTAAATTCAAAGCAATAGATTTCAAATATAATAGCAATAGATTAAAAAAAGGCCTAGCAATAGAATTCAAAGCAATATAATTCTTAATGTTAACATCACTATCATGTTCTCATTCGACAGCAAGAAATAATAATGTAATGTAGAATAAAGAATTCAATAAAAGACGCAGACACTGCTCTAGTACAGAGCTTCACTGGAGGTGGGGTAGAATTTTGGCCCTACAGAGTTGCCGTAGCAACGGAAGTGACGTACCCCAGGCAGATTCTCAGCTGGGGCAGATCCTCTACCTACACCGGCCGCGCGGCCCTGGCCCGCTCTTCGCGGCCACTCGCGCCTGCGGCGCTCGGGGGCGAAGAGCAGGACCAAGGTCCGCTGGCCTGCGCGCCGCTTGCAGTGTCGTGGACAATCGAGCGGCTCCGCCTGGAGCCCGGGTGTCAATTCCAAATACGCGCCCCTGACACACACACACACACACACACACGGACGGATGGACAGGGGCACAAACAAAGTCTCGCCACGCCTTAGGCTATGTAAAGTAGAGTTGTATCTTGTGGCCACTAAATACTAGTTTGATCACTCAATTATAGTCAAATGGGGCCTCAATACACTTTTCTTCTCTCTATCGTCACTCTGGGCCTCCACAGACAGGGAGCCCACACCATTAATATACTTTGTCTTTGTTTTTCTTTTATGTATATATTTTGAAGGCATCACCTAGTTCATGAATAGGTTGTTCATCAACTTATACCATCACAATAATGAACCAATTTGACAAAGGTTAATAATACATACATTGATATTGTACTACTACAATATGAGTATCTACTGTAAAAGTGATGTTCTACCTGTGATGACGCCCATAGTGAGGTAGAGGTGTATGAGGCATTTGGCCTGTGAGGACAGTATGAGGCCCAGTCCAGTGAGGCAGCCCCCTGCCATTACTACTGGCCTGGCACCATATGCATTGCACAGTGCTGTACCCAGCGGACCTGGAAAACACACACACACACACACACACACACACACACACACACACACACACACACACACACACACACACACACACACACACACACACACACACACACACACACACACACACACACACACACACACACACACACACACACACACACACACACACACACACAGTAGCAGTTACACGATCCACCTCGTCTGTTTACACACACATTTCTTGACAGAGTGGCCTCTTGACAAACTAGATGTTAATTATTCATAAATACTTACACAATTAGAGGTAAATGAGACATGAACTCACTGAAGAACTGCACTGCTGCCAGTCCTATGGAGCTGATCCAGGAGATGGCCTGGGCGCTCTCCTCAAAGTACTCCACAAACTCCACAAAGAAAACCCCCAAACTGCGGATCACACCAAACACCAGCATGTAGCTGACAAACATGGCTCCCACCATCACCCAGCCATAGCACCCATCTGGACTTTCTGGCTCCACATGCTGGGCCTCTGGCTGGGGCTTGGCCTTAGTCATGGCTGAGAGAGAGCGAGAGATAGACACATATGCTGGAATCATGGCCCATCATCTCATGCTATTATGCTGTACAGTCAAACAAACTGTTATATTTCACAAGTGTAATAACATCAAACACGTACTTGCCTCCTGGTACAACACTTACCTGGAGAAATCAGCTACAGAACGAAGCAGTTTTTAGCACTGCAGTGCTTATTCAATCCTACTAGTTTGAACAAGTGGTGAGCTGAATGGACAGTGACACCTGCCAAAAGTCCAAAGTCCAACCAATAATATTTGCCGCTCAATGTTCAATTTGTCCCTCCGATACAAATGTCATCACAACATACTTTTAGAGATTGCATGATAGGTTCTAAACTCTGGTGAATCCATATCAATATAGTTTTAACAGAATAGCTAGTAGGCAGATACAGTTGTACTGTATTTCAGACTTCAATTACACACTTACTTCTAATCATCTGTGATTGATTGTAATGTCAATATTTGAAATTCCCAGTAGGGGGCACCATAATATTTATTTTGCATAGAGTGTCTGTAAGAGTATCTTTCCTTCTTATTTGGGGCTTCACAGAGTCCACACTGGCAGGTGAGCCCAGGGGCGTCACAAGGGGTAGGAAAGTGGGACTGAGTTACTGGGGCCCAAGGTGGAGGGGCCCTAATAACTTTATCTATTGAAAAATAGCAGATATACAAGCTCACTGCGAGCTTGTAGATCTGCTATTTTTGAAAAGTTGTGAAAATGTGTGAAAGTCTTTGAATATATGTATTTTTTAAGCGAACATTTCTAACTCAAATGTTGCTTCTGGGGGTCCCTGGAACTAAATATTTTGAGATCGGGGTCCGTGGCCACATACATATCATCTTGGGGGTCCTTGACATAGGTTTCTTGCACACATTTTCACGATAAAAAAAAAAAAGCAGATCTACAAGCTCACAGCGCGGCACTCGGTGCCGCGCTGTGAGCTTGTATATCTGCTATTTTTCAATAGTTAACATTCATGGGGTGCCCGTAGTGAATCCTTGTACCCAGGGCCCAGAATTTGGTGTGACGCCCCTGATTGGCATAACAACTAATTTGGGAAGAAAGGGGGGAGAATTAATAATTGACTATGCTAAATAGAAAATAATAGGAATAATAATAATTAACATAATAACCCCCCCCCCCCCCCCAGCACAGTTAATGCCAAACCAAAAAGGAAAATAATACAATTACTTTACATAGCCTACATGGGTTGTATTACAAACATATGATCTTGATTTCACTAGTTTGGGTCCTGCGCAAACATCTAATAATGTCTCTTTTGGGTCTCGACCTGAAAAGTTTGGGACCCACTGTTCTACAAGCATCGATGACATCACATTAGCTGCTCTAACACTTTTGAAGTAAAATTGTGTTCTGAAAATACAATGGCAACACATTTCCAGTGAGAGTAGTGTTTTAGTCCGCATTCAAAACATTTTCCTATTAGCACAACAATCATTACAATGTTAAAATGGTTATAAAATCTTATTCAAGTTAAGACAGACAAATGATCATCAAGTTTCATTGGGGTGCACGTTGGGATTTGGGGCTTGGATTGGACTAGTGTGTGTGTGTGTGTGTGTGTGTGTGCGTGTGTGCGTGCGTGCGTGCGTGTGTGTGTACACAATACGTAAAGGTAAAACATTTAAATAAACGATGATTAATTACTTATTTGTGAAAAACAAAGTCAAAGTGCCCCTACTGCAGTAGAATCATCGGGAAGCATATCAAGGAATTGTAGGTTATTATATAAAATATAAAACCTTAAATGTTTTCTTTACCTGTGTGACTGAAGGAGGTTTCTCCCTGATCCACTGGAATTGGATGAATCACATCGCTAACAGAAGTTTACCCAATGGACAAAGACAACTGTCCCATAAGTAAATCCAAGAGAAACCATCCTAGTTCTCTCTTTAGAGGTGTGTGAAAAATTGAGCTATGCTCCTTAGTAATGTCTTCCAGTATCTGGTTATTAAAGGATATTGGCCAAACAATAATAAGTTCCCACTTCTTTTTTACACTTTCACACATAGCCCACAAGGGACACAAGTGAGGTCCAATTCTGTTTTGAAAGTAAGGGGAACACTGTAGTTCTGTGTAATGCTATGTACTGGCTCTCTCGGACTCCATTATGAAAATATTTTCCTAGTAGATTCAAAGGCAATCTGACCACATCTCGGTATCAAGTTCAACATCCAAGTCTTTTTCCCACAACTCCTTAGATCTGTTGTCCTTGAAACACAGTTGATAGACTATATTGTTTAAGGAATAAAGAAATTATGAAAATGTACCCTCTCATAAAATATTGTTAGCTATGTTAGGGTTTATTTTACCTCAAAGTGCACCCAAATATGTTGAAATAATACCAAATGCCAAACTTTGCAGGACATGCATAAACATAATGTAGGCCTACATACAGACAAAGCCAGATGTAGTAGCAGTTAGCACTGCTCAAATGGGATCTACAGCATCTATGACATCAGATTGGCTTCTGTAACATATACAGTGTACTGCACTTAGAAATTAAAACACAATGGCAACACATTTCCAGTGACAAGTGAGCACAGTGATTTAGTCAGTATTCAAAACATTTTCCTATTCGTACAACAATCATGTATTATAATCTTATATGGTTATAACATCTTATTCTAGTTAAGACAAATCATCATCATCATTTAAGTCTACTATGGGTAGACATAATTGTTTGGGGGCTTCACTATAAATGTAATTCTCATGCTAAAGAATGTGACCCTCAAATTTGAAGCTTTTTGCTAAATCTTAATACAGTTCCATTAGTGCGTACATAATGGTACATTGTACTAGCGTTTTTCCTGCTATTCTCTTGGCATCCTAGCAGGGAACCATTGGCCATAAGGAACCTACAGAATAATAATGCAATAACAAGACCACAGTAGCTCATTAGTAATGGTATGGCTCCTTGCTGCCAGCCATTACACTGCTGGCTTTGAACACTTGCCAAGGCACAAAGTGTGAAAAAGAATAGGCAAATCTCCCTGCTTGAACAGACAATAATAATTACTGTTGATAGTGTCAGCACATTATGTAAATGCTGCCAAGATCACAACAAAGGTTAATAAATAACCCAAACTTACAATATAGTCATTATTCACCATTCTCGACATGAACAAAGCAAAAAACAACATATCATTTATGAAGAAAAAAAAAAAAAACATGAGCTGTACCTCATGTTTGACAACCATAATTACTCATCATTACATCATTGTTTCATACACCGACTGTACCTGGGGATATCAGGTAGGTGTACTGTTAACATATCACACTGGTTGGGCAGCAGAGATGTGTTTGGTTGAGATTATGATCCGTTTATAGACTGAGGACTGGTGTGCCAGGAGTGCCTTCTATTATATCCGGCACTGGGAATTAAGGCTCACGTGCTGAGGTTTACAGTGACCAAAGGCCAGGGTTCCTGCGGTTTCACAAAATCCAGATTCTTGCACAGCCCATTTCTTCCAAGCATTTGAGCATGGTCTGCATACGATAGGCCTACTGTATATGGCCTAAGCTGAGGAGCAGTGGTATACTGTAAAGTAACTAAGTACATTTTCTTCAGTACTATACTTCAAGTAGAATTTTGAGGTGTTTGTACTTTAATTGAGTATTTCCAATTCCAATACTCTTACTTCTACTCAATCTCTGATCCAAATATTGTACTTTTACTTCAATAAACGTCGCACCGCAAACATTTTGTTACAGGAACTCCTATGAAGCAACATCAGACCTGACATCACTAATGCAGTCAGTGTTGTCCATGAGTACTGCACTTGCTTACAGCTGCTTTGTAAGTACTGAATTCTCTGTTAATAGCAAGAATCCAAGAAAATATGATCTTTAAAAACGAGAAAAACTGTCTGTTCTGCCCCAATACCAAGAACATATGTCCTTAAAAATGCTTTAGTGGAATAGGACCCTTCTGTAAATAAACAACCAGCTGAATGTAGTTTTCAGGTTACATTTTTACTTATGACCAGTGAGTGTGACCACCAAGAAGGCCATTACATTTTGTCATGTCACACTGACCCAGTTACAGCACTCGTGCAAACCTAACCTACAAACCTAATGCTCTTTGATCTAGACTCAAACCTACAATGGGTTTCTCTATCTTTAAGGATATGCAGTAACATCCTTCCTTTATTGTTTCTCAAAGTGCAAAAGTAAGAAAGAAAACAATATAAAATGTGCTTGATAATCAAATTGGTAAACGTGAAAAACGTACACTTTATCCATGTTTATTACACCGCATTGTTGAATACAGTACTTGATTCTGCAGCTGCCTATGTTTATGTTGCTATGGAGCATAATCTTGTTAACAAAAACAGTTTTGAATGAATATTTTTGTCTTAACACGACCCTATATGATTTGCTAACCGTAGTCCAACAGGGTTCTACTATACTTGGTCCACCGTTCACCCCCCTCTCTACCCTAAATCTTTTGCAGGAAAATATCTACAAGCTCACAAGATATCGCAATGTGACAAGCTTGTAGATAGACGAATGTTTGCCCTAGGATAGGGACAATAGGGTTCAAGTGGTTAAATCCTTGGTTTCGTTTGTAACTAGCTGTGTAATAATAAGCTGAACCAATTAAACCCTTCAGGGTGATGATCCTTCATCACCCTGATGGGTTTTGCGTTGATAGAAATAAGAACAACGTATCATAGCTTCATCTGTTGACAACTGCTGTGCTTATTACTTCATGCATGTGTCAAACAAAGCGAGAGGTAAATTCTGTCTCTCCACCATCAGAGAGACATTGTCCATGTAATCCACTTGAATATATGTATATATATATTATATACACACACACTTCATTGACCAGAGTCCCTCAGGGATCTTCTTTTTTCCTCTACACCAAATCTCTCCACCAAAAATAGCCCATCTTGTAGATCTACGTACAAGCTGAGCTTGTAGATGGCTATTTTTGCAGAATGTTCACTCAGGAACAGGGACACTAGCGTTCATGTGTGATTAAGAGCTTATGTGGTGGGGCAAAGAAATTCACACCAAGTGCTATAATCTATCATAAGAGTCAGTAACGCGTTTCCGTGCTGAAGAACCCTGGACAAGACAACCAAATATGACCGCATGACGTGGACAAGGCAACTTGTACTAAATCCCAGGAAGATCACCCAGCCATCAGCATCATGGCTGTATGAGTCGTTGTCATTCTGAATTGAATTAAGTTATGTCAAAATGAGACGGTGCTGAATGTGAGCCAGTGTTTAGTGCACAGAACACTCAGGATATGACGATGTGTAATAACATGTGGTCCCCTCTCGCGACCGCGTATTTCCCGGTGAACCTGTGCGCAAAGGTGGGGGCCGATGGACAAGGAGGGTCGCGAGCTTATGAGAAACAACTAAAATAAGACCTTAAAACCTGGTGAAAACAGTTGCGTGCATTAGCACAAGATGACGATAAATGAAATCATTAAATGGATAACATTAAATTAACTTCTGAAAAGCCTACTAGGCCTTAAAACCTGGTGAAACCAGTTGTGTGCATTAGCGCAAGATTAGATGAGGATAAAGGAAATCATTAAATGGAAAACATTAAATTAACTTCTAAGCCTACACTATATCCTATTAAAAACTAGTGATCCGCGATCTTGCCACACGTGAATAATTGTGGATTGTGGTTGTAAACAATAACACAGACAATATAAATCTTTAGTCTAGTTGTGGGAAGAAAAGGATATCATCATGGCCCCAAATTACTTTTAAATATCTTGCAATTGGCGACGAGTCTCTTACTAAATCAGCAAGAGTGCCTCTCATTCTCAATACATAAAGGCTAAGCAATATGAATACCTCTCCATCATCAGCAATAGTCAGTGGTGCGTGTTCCCCACACTCCCAAGCCCCCACCGTTGCGCTTAGGTTCACCGGGAAATACTCGGTCGCTCCCCTCTCTGCTATCAGAAATGGTGGTCGTTTACAGAAATGACAAGGAAGCCTTTGGTATACAGAAAAGATACACCTCAAATGTTCTACCTTTTGCAATTATGGGAAACCATGAGAGTAGAGTAAAACTGTACAAACTGGAGAGTGCATGGATTTTAACTGGAAAGCAATCTGTAATATAATATATCAAAAGATCATATTACCTTCATGCTGTAATACCAGAATTGGTACAGTAGATTGCACATTTTCATAGCAATACAATACATGCCACCCTGGCCTGCAGTGATGTGCCAGGCATGTGCACGTGATATATGAGTGCCTAGTCTGTGCCGACACTGCCGAGTACATAGGATATGTAGGTATTAATTTAGGGAGTGTGAGGTGAGCCCTAAAGGTTACACATTTCTTACTGTCATACGAGATGTGAGGCCGAGTGAAGGCTGTGCTAGGAAGCCTGAAGGCCCTCTCCAACAGTTGTGTGTAATGAAGGCTTACGCTTTCATTTTAAGCTCTGAATTGATAAAGATACAGATGGTGGCTCACCCAGTTTGTGCGTACATCACATACACTATTATAGTGGACACACACCAAGTCATCCTGGAGTCAAATCCAGCTTGTGACCTGTGCTTTGAGCGTCAACTACTCTTTTTACACCAATCCTAGGCTGATGGACTGTCTCTCTATAATAATACCCTTGCTGACTGGTGTTGGAATGGCAACAGGCATCTAAGCATTGCTGGTATTCTCTGGCCCTGGTGGGTGCATGTACTGTAAGGTTAGTGCACATTAATGCATGGGCCCAGCTGAAGTACTTTGACAAAGCTCTGTTGGACTCAAGCAATATGGTCCCAAACATGATTATTGTGTGTTGATGTATTTACATTCACTATGTCATAGGCCATTCAGCCACTCACATTAATTCTTCATCTCCTGCTTTGGGTTTAGGAGCACAAACTGTGATTCTGATGTGGGACCGTTTCAGCACAGCTTGGCAGAGTCTCTGAATAGGAAATTGTCTCCAAAGGGTCGGGTTTATCCGGGTTGGGGGCAGGATTATCCATCAGTCCAGATTCTAAGCTTTCAGCCTCTTTTTTGCTGTCAGTGGAGCATTTCTGAGGAGGGTCTGTGCGGGAGAAGAAGTGTGGCAGAGTGGTGAGGACAAGGGCTCCCAGAATGAGGGAAGAACCAGCGAGCACGAGGGATGTGAGGTAGCTGCCTGTATAGTCCTTGAGGAATCCTTGGAAGAGAGAGACAAGAAAACAGTCAAAATTAAGCGACTAAAGCAAGGACCAGTCAGAGAGTGGAGACATTATTATATGAAAGAGAACCAATGAAGGAGGACATACAAGAGTGTCTGCTTGACAATTAAGTTAAATCCACAGAATCCATTTAATTGAGAGTGAAATTTGGACTTTGCCGTGTGGTAGTGGAGGGTGGCACATGTCACAGGAAAGATAAAAGGACATAAAAAAGGACAAATCCCTTATCACATTGCATTAACGTTTCATAATATGTGGTTTTATTGTATGCCATTGTAAAGTTCTTGTACTTTATGTGGTTTTGTTACTAGCACAAACTAGAAAGAATGCAAGGCAAGCACAGTTCAGTCACAAGTAATAATCTATTTAGCAGGTGCATTGGCATTCTTCTGCTTTTGTTACTAGCAGACATCACTGCTGAGAAAATATTCTATCTTAGCAAACGTAGCAACATTGGATTGTCATGACATTCAAACATAAGCATTTCTATTTTCTCTGTCTTAGGAGGTAAAGGATGAGTTGAAATTGCTGATGTGGGTTAAAGAGATTTTTAGAGTAGTGTTAAATCTGCAATAGTTCCGTTTTATGGCCGAGACAGTTAATTGCAACAAAGTCTGAACTACAATTTTAATAAGTTTAACATTGATGACCAGTCCGCTTTCTACCTTGAGTAGGAACCTCTTCAACCACAGTAGATGTGCTAGTTATATTGTACAAACATACTCTACCATACACATTTGTTAAAAATAATGTTTTGTTCATTAACAGTCCCGGATTGTAGTAGATTAGAGTAAGAAAAACAGAAAGAGTAAATATTTTACCAAAGTTATTGACTAACCCTATCTTCCAAGGAATTATATTAAATTGTTAAAGGACTACTTCATGAAAGTACATGAACACATACATATGTATGTGCAGTGTGCACTAATAAACCCTAAGGGTTAAGCATTATTGGTTTGTTTTATGTTTATACAGAGGAACGCCTTTGTCCCCTATTTGTATACTGCGTTTAGTATGTACTGTATATGATTGAGTGTGTGTTCTTTTTCAAAACATACAGCCTTTTATGTGATTAAATAGACTGCTACATACTTTTAAGTTGGTTTGGAAACTTCTGCTTTCTCCCCCCTGTCTCAAACCAGACAGTTCGAACAGAGGTCAAGGAACACTGATTTGGAAGTGCAATGGCAGAGTTACTAACAACATACTCGCTAAAATTCTAGGAGACAATCATTGAAGAAAGAATAAATTACACCAAATTCTTGTTTGCCACAGTTGATCATCTCCTTGGCCTCATTAAAGAATGAACATTAACCTGAGCATGGACTGCAGCGTCATCATGGCAGACTTTTCAAGCAGATGATTCAGGACATTAGAGAGCAACTCCTTTATGATGAAGCAGCATAGAACACTACTAGCCCAGAGGGTTTCACAGTCTTCCCCGTTGACCTTTTCTGAAGTACCAATAACCCACACGTATCATGTGATACCACCACCATCTTCTCAGGCTTACATACGAAGTACAGTTAGGGCTGTCACAATTATTACATAATCGTCTAATCGTGATTTTTTTTTACATAATCGTGATTATTTTTCATAATCGTCATAATCGTTTCCATGTTGAAAAATGTTCATATATATATATTTTTTTTAAAAAGGTCAAAAATTGTGGAAATATTTGATAGTGGCTATTTCCACTATCAAAGTTATTTTTTAAGTAGTAAGTTGTCAAATATGTCAGTAATTTCTTTGTATATTTAGGTTATGTGTCATATCTACCATGTGCAACTTCAAAGCCTAAAAGCCAAACAGAAATGTAATTATTAACGACAAAAACACAATTAAATCGTTAATCGCCAATTATTTGAGTGACAATTAATCGTCATGTAAAATGGCATATCGTGACAGCCCTACCAATAACCCACACGTATCATGTGATACCACCACCATCTTCTCAGGCTTACATACGGAGTACAGTACAACTAAATCTGTGCTTCTAAGAGATTCAAACATGCATGCTGGTCTCAATGACCTCCAATTAAACTCTGGGTGGCCTGAAATGCCCCTACGGTTGTAGTTGGTTCTCGAAGGGACATAATAGTGGGAGAAATATGTGAAAAAGGTGTTCACTTCCGGCAGAAAGCGTGAAAATTTGCACCTAGGGGTATTTTTGTGCGCTGAATTCAAAAATTGACGGTCCCAAGCACTTTTCTCAAATTCACTTTTCTCTAATTGATTGATTGATTGAAGGCTTTATTAGAAGTTTGCATAGGAAAATGTACAGTTTCATGACGGTACAGTTCACTGGTACAAGGTCTACTAAAAGGAGATCCATGAAAAGACTAAGCTTATTTCAACAGGAAACCATTAAAGTATCTCATATAACATTGAATGACAGACATATAGAACACAGTACTATGCAGTAGATATGTAAAGAAAAGGGGAAAAAAAAGAAAACAGTAAGTCTAAACAAACAGTAAGTACAAGGAAGGGGCAGGGGAGGGTAGGGTTGGGCTAGGTTTTTACCAGTTGCGAACGGCTGCTGCCTGTAAGTGGTTTTTCAGGGCAATTTTAAAGGATGCTAGTGATCCACACTCCTTTATGGCCTTCGGTAAGGCATTCCACATTTTTGTAGTATAGCAGAAGAACGAGTTTGACCCTTTCTTTGAGTTGACTCTGGGTTGAACGTGATCTGTGGCACTGCCTCTGGTGTTGTAATTATGGACATCCTTAACGTTTATAAAGTATTTTGACAGGTACTTGGGTATCATAGTGGTGTAGTGTATCTTGTACACCAGGCCCATTGCAAGTTGCTGTACTCTGTCATCTACTCTGAGCCACCCCACTCTTAACTGGTGAGTAGCGGTGAGGTGAGTCTGATAGGGAAGGTTAAGCAGGACCCTAATTAGTTTATTTTGTGCTTTTTTATTTTCACTTACCATAGGGTTAGGGTTAGGAAAAAAAGACCCCCCAAAAGTCTATCTAGGGGGTTTTCATGATTCTGAATCCATTCCAAGCATTTGTTTTGCACAAAAACATTCCTTGGGCAAGAAATGGACCCCACAAAACTATGGTTTAGTGATGAGTCATCACTTTTCACAGTTGTGTAGGGTCCATTTCTTGCCCAAGGAATGTTTTTCGTGCAAAACAAATGCTTGCAATGGATTCAGAATCATGAAAACCCCCTAGATAGACCCCTCACATGCTATTTAAAGAAGATTTTCTGGGGGGTCTTTTTTCCCTAGTATGGTAAGTGAATTGGTGCATGCATGCACCAATTAGAGCCACCAGATCCCATTGGAAAAGTGCTTGGGACTGTAAATTTTTCAATTCGGCGCACAAAAATACCCCTAGGTGCAAATTTTCACGCTTTCTGCCGGAAGTGAACACATTAGCCTATTTGTGTTACATATTTCTTCCACTATAAAACAACAAGGTGACTGGGACCTCATCATCGAACAGCACAGCCAACATGGTTCAGTCCAATTCTGCTATACAAAACCTTGGGGTTATCCTTGACATTGACCCAAGAAGACTACAACATTCAAACTAAAAGCTCTCAATGACCTGGGCTCAACTTCTCTTCTCGCATCCAATGCTGTTTTTGTTTATATTGCCATGTTTTTTTTAATATCGCTATAGCTTTATTGCATGTGTACAGTGTAACGCTATATTCTTATTGTTATGGAAATGGCTTTTTGATCCTTTTTTAAAGAAAATATTCGGTTTATTTTATATTCCTGTTATGCCGACCACGATCAAAGAGTAGCGCACATCCGAGTTCTTTGAAAACAGGTGCTGGCCCCAGTGAACTGAGATCAAAGGAAGTTGAAGAGCGTGGGTTCGAAACGTCACTCAAAATAAAATAAAAATATATTGACAAAGGGAGCAACTACAGTGTGCAGCTCAACTTCCTTTGATCTCATATCTGTACATGTTATGTAAAATGACTTGAAATAACTAATATGTATAATGTAATACAAAATAAAATATTACAACCCCCAACTTGGCACTAGGTCTATGATCCCCAGTCGTCAAATGTGCACTCACCCGACAGCGGAGCCCCCAGGAGTGCTCCAACGCTTTCGATAAGCATCACCAGCCCCAAGGCTCCCACCATGCGCTCCATGCCTACTATCTGGGGCACCACAGAGAAGATCACCGGGGTCAGAGCCCCGGCACAGAAGCCATATGCCAGACTGAACACCATCAGACCGGCGTAGGAACCTCCCAGGGTCGCCACGGGCAGCAGCACAATAAACACGCCAGTCAGGCTCGTCCAGAGAGCGAGCCAGTGGATCAAGCGGATCTGGCCCAGGTCGGCGGACCAGCCCGACAGCACGCGGCCGACCATGTCGGTGACGCCGGTGGCTGAGATGACAAAGGCAGCCTGGTACTCGGAGAAGCCCACCTGTAGGGATGGGACGATGAGATGAGATGAGATATACTTTATTAATCCCCTAGGGGAAATTATGACGTTTCAGCAGCATAGTGTGAACAATACATAAAAAACAACTAGACAACAGTAACACACAGACACCATGGACACAAACACACAAGGTCCTGATCGACAATACTGTACATGAGGGAGAAAGTTCTTATAAATCATCATTGTACAGTCTGATGGCAGTTGGAAAGAACGAGAGTCTGTATCTCTCCGTATGCATTTTCGGAGGGAGGGTGAGCCTCTGGCTAAAGGTGCTCGCCCTTTCCTGCAGATCACCATAGAGAGGATGGGAGGGGTTAACCATGATGGAGTTCAGTTTGTCCCTGATCCTCCTCTCAGCCACTGACTGCAGCCCTTCGATTTGGAGGCCAACCACTGAGCTGGCCTTCTTGATGGTTCTATTTAGCTTGTTCAGCTCCCAGGCCTTAATGCCACCTCCCCAGCATACCACTGCATAAAGCAGAATGCTGGATACAACAGACTGATAGAACATATACAACAGTCTGCTACACACATTAAAGGATTTGAGCCTCCTCAAGAGGTACAGTCTGCTCTGTCCCTTTTTGTAAACAGCCTCCGTGTTGTTTCTCCAGTCCAGATCTTTGTTCAGGTGAACGCCTAGGAACTTATATGTGTCCACAATCTCCACCTCTTCCCCCTGGATGGTGATGGGTACCGGGGTCTTCTTCTTGCTCTTTCTGGCATCAATCACCAGCTCTTTAGTCTTCCTGATGTTCAGCAGCAGGTGATTTTGTTCTGCCCAACTGATGAAGTTCTCCACCACACCTCTATACTCCTCATCGTTGTCGTCGGTGATGCATCCAACGATCGATGAGTCATCAGAAAACTTCTGAAGGTGGCATGTTCTTGTTCTGAAGCTAAAGTCAGAGGTGTAAATAGTGAACAGAAAGGGTGAGAGCACAGTTCCCTGGGGTACTCCTGTACTTCCCATGAGCACGTCGGAGCAGCAGCCTTGTAACCGGACATACTGTGGCCTCAGGGTCAGGTAGTCTGTAATCCAGGCCACGATGTTGTGGTCAACATGCATCGCTGTAAGCTTTTCAGCGAGCAGGGGGGGCTGGATGGTGTTGAAGGCACTGGAGAAGTCGAAGAACATGATCCTCACCATGCTCCCTTTATTCTCCATATGTGCGTAGGCCCTCTGCAGCATGTATATTATGGCGTCCTCCACTCCCACTTTGGCCCGGTATGCGAACTGTAGAGGATCCAGGCAGTCACTCACCAGAGGCCGTAGGTGCTGTAGAACTAGCCTCTCCAGCGTCTTCATGACGTGAGAGGTCAGTACCACTGGCCTGTAGTCATTCTGGGTTTTGGGATGCGTTACTTTTGGCACCGGAACGATGCAGGATGTCTTCCACCGCTCAGGCACCCTCCTCAGTCTTAGTGACAGGTTGAAAAGATGCTCGAGCACCGGTGCCAGCTGTTCTGCGCAGTTCCTAAGCACCCTCGGGCTGACGCCATCTGGCCCCACAGACTTGCCCTGGTGCAGCCTCCTCAGTTCCTTCTCCACCTGGTCGGAGGTCACAGTCAGACCTGCTTGGTGGGGGGATGATGGTGGGGGAGGGGGAGAAGAGGGGGGAGGCTGAGGGGGGGAGGGTTGCAATATGGGGTTCTCCTGGGGACCGTTGTCAAACCTGTTAAAAAACAGGTTAAATTCATTGGCCTTAACCGGGTCACCCTCCACAGATTGACTGGTGGACTGCTTGTGGCCGGACATGGTCTTAAGTCCCTTCCACACCTCCCGCACATTGTTCTGTGCAAGACTCTCCTCCACCTTCCTCCTGTAGGTGTCTTGTGCTACACCTATCCTCTTCTTCAACTCCGCCTGCACCCGCTTTAATTCTGCCTTGTCACCTGCCTTGAAAGCCCTCTTTTTTTCATTGAGAAGACCTTTAAGTTCTCCGGTGACCCAAGGTTTGTTGTTTGAGAAACAACGTACAGTTTTAGTGGGTATGACGTCGTCCACACAGAATTGTATATAGTCAGTAATACAGTCTGTGAGTCCATCGATGTCCTCCCCGTGTGAATCATAGAACACTCCCCAGTCCGTAGCCTCTAACGCCCCCTCAGAACCTCATTGGCCTCTGGTGTCCACTTCCTCACAGTTTGAGTGGTCACAGGCAGTCTTTTTACCATGGGCTCATACAGGGATGTGAGGTGAACAAGATTGTGATCCGATTTACCCAGTTTGGGCAGTGCAGTGCATTTATATGCATTCTTAACATTTGCATATAAAAGGTCCAGTGTCCTGTCATCCCTAGTAGGACAGGTCACAAACTGATGAAAAGTGGGCAGGGTCTTAGAAAGTGACGCATGGTTAAAGTCACCGGACACAGCCACGAATGCACTGGGACTCTTTGTCTGGAATCTCGCGATAGCAGAGTGGATGACGTCACATGCTGCTTCCGCATTCGCTGACGGCGGAATGTAAACAGAAAACACGAGGACATGTGAATATTCACGGGGCAGGTAGTAGGGACGCATACTAACAACCATCAGTTCTATGTCGGGGTTCCAGATTCTCTCCTTTACCGTAATGTGCCCGGGATTACACCACTTGTTGTTGACCAACACCGCAAGCCCTCCAGCTGACTTTTTACGGCACAGCTTTAAGTCACGGTCTGATCGCACAGTTGAGAATCCGTTTATGGACACCACAGAGTCTGGTACATCTTCCTGTAACCATGTCTCTGTAAAGATCATCAGGCTACACTCACGGTACTCCCGATGGGACTTCGCCAGCTCTGCCAGCTCCTCCATTTTCTTCGGTGCGTTGAGAGATCTTACATTCCCCATGACAATAGATGGCAGACACGGTCGGAAACTTCTTCTGTTTTTTCGCCGCCTCACACCCGCTCTGCATCCCCGAAATCTCCGCCGGAGTTCGGCCGGTAAGTCCAGCTTCTCCCGTTGGTAAAGCAGATGTTGTTTGCTCAGGGCTACCAGCTGGTCCCTTGTGTATACAGTCTTAGATCTGCAGGTCATTGTGTGTAGGTGTCCACAAACAAACAAAAAACATGACAGACTACACGCCTAAAACTATACTGCTAATACTAAAAGCTAAAACTAGACAGTGAACAGAAACACGCTAAAAACACGCTAAAACGCTAAAACACACGGAGCTGCTGGAACAGGCAGCTACCTCACGCAGCGCCAAAAGTAATCGTTGTTATCGTTTATCGTGATTAAAAAAAACACTCACAATAATCGTATTGTGGAGATTTTGATGTACTAGCTCTTACCCGTTCAAAGATATGAGCTCCAAAATGATGTGCAGTGTGTGGGTTATGGGATGTGCACTGTGCATACAGTATATGAGGGATGGAAAGTAACTTTAACTGGTGCTTGCATGATCATATGTAGGAGCATCAATGTAAGAAATACCCGTTCCATTTAACGGCTACAGAGATACGGTGTACCGATCTGCATGATTTTTGGACAACATCTGTAACAGGGCCAGAACCAGTACTGTAGGCTAAATAGATATAGATACACCATAAAAATGCGAATATACAGCATACGATTTGTGAAAGTGACAAACGGGCTTCACAGTTATGTCAGGTGTGTTCATATGCTAATGGTGATGCGATTTCAGATCAATTGCTCCAGCCACTGAAGAGAAACGCTGTTTCAGACAGACAGACAGACAGACACTCACTCAGACAGACAGACAGACACTCACTCAGACATTCGCAAAATTATAGTATAGATTGTAAAATTATCCTCGCTCCGTCATGCACTGGGATCAATTCACCTTTTATTTGCCGAGCTGCATATCCGGTACCAGTGCCATTTAAACCCTCTGTAATTGGTAAAAGTAACGTACCTGGAAATAACGTACTTGATACAGTCTTTTTTTCACTCTCTACGAAATCTCTTTGCCAAAAAATAGCCGATCTACAAGCTCACAACGCTTAGATCTGCTATTTTTTGGCAAATGTTCTGCCCCAGGATAATGGATGTTGGGGATATTTTCATCGCAAGAATATCATAAATCGCAATTTCTTTGGTCACAATAATCGTGACATGACATTTTCACATCGTCCCATCCCTACCCACCTGGCGGGCGTGGGCTACCAGATGGATGTACGGAATGAAGTAGCCGCTGTTGAATAGAGTGATGGCCACACAGTAGGTGATAAAAGGCCTCTCGAAGATCAGTGACAGCTCCAGGTAGGAGTAGACCTGCCACAGGAAGGCAGAACATGAAGACCTGGAATCTGTCTTTTCCTGGAAGGGAGATGAGGAGGGGAGAGAGAGAGATGTGGACATTCATTTTCACAAAACACCAGACATTTTATTCTACAGTATATCCTTATTCATATATAACGTTACTTTTTTTATCCAGCTGATGAATTTAAAGGGCCATACTGGCCATACTTTGAATGTGGTTTGATTTGGAAAGAAGCCTCTGAATTCAGCTCAATGAGGTATGAAAATCTACTTCCAGAGACTTCATACTTGCTTGAGTTGGCCAATGCTGACTCAATTGTTACATTCAGTAACATTTTAAAAACTTTGGACGAAATGTAAACACACACAAAGTCTATAAATAGACAATTAATAGGAAAATGTGTGATATTATGTATGAGGCTGTGTATGTATTGAAGCTAGTATGGTCCTAAAGTGAAAACATTTTGGTTAAACTAAGGAAATTGCAGTAATAATAACTATTTTTCAATCAACACATGTGCTGGCCATAGCCTCAGGCTGACATACAGTAGGTCAGTATTTACGAAGCACATTTCACAGCGATGTTGCTTAATATTTATAAAGAATAAAAGTGCTGTTTCAGGAAGTAAACACTGGCTCCAAATTGATAAACAAACTGATTAAGCCAGTTAAGGTGAGCAACTTGTCCCACCTGCGCTACAACCTTGAGACCTCCCTGGGGACGAATAAGTGCACCGCAGGCCACCAAGTTGAGGCTGAGCCCCCCCAGGATGAGCAGAGACCCCCGCCAGGTGTACGTGTCCACCAACAGCTGGAAGAGGGGGGAGAAAGCGAAGCAGGAGATGCCGATGCCTGTGAATCCAAGGGACAAAGCCAGGGAGCGCCTGCGTGTGAAGCAGCGCATCACCGAGGCCATCATTGGTGTGAACACCAGTGCCCAGCCCAAACCTTGAGTAGAGAAGAAAGGTGATCCAGATGAGTGTATGCCTTTTAGCACCTGCATACATCGCAAAACCAGCCCTCAATCGAGGTTATTTTTTAGGGCACTTGAAAACAAGGCAGGTGCGCAACTGAGCGAGCCACTATGCAAGCGAGTGCACACACGAGCAGCCGAAGGCCTTACGTGTCGATAAGCACGCTCTCTGAGTTGGCACTGGCAGGCCATAGGATATCACCCATTTCCAAATTGCAAATTGTACTTAAAACTCATTCTGTGCCAAATGCCAAAATGGCTCCAAGGTAGCTGTGCCAGGATTTTGTATGTTTTTCTTTACTATGCAATGAAAAAAAATGATTTTTTTATAGTTTTTTTCCCCACAGAAACAGACACAGTTGTTGTGATTCAGTGGCAAAACGAATTTTGTCAATCAGACAAATGGTTCCAGAGATAGAGCTGTTTGAATGAAAAAAAGTGTCCATCCACTAGAATGGACACACATGAACACACATTTTCTCAATCAGCTAAACGAGGGAGAGAACACACAAACAGAGAAAAGCATCTCTCTGATCTCAGGTCATTTTGACATCTTAAAAAAAAAAAAAAAAAAAAGAATGTTCTTTTTTTTCCCCCTATACAAAAAACACAAAAACCGTCAAAAACCGTCATTGGCACAGAATGAGTTGTTAACAGACTGGCTGCAAGTGGGCACACGTCACTACAACGCAGCCAAAGGGAGGACAGCGTAGCCAATGAAAACGATGGGGCGGTGGTTTGCGAAATCTGCAGATGCAAAAGGCAGACACGCAATCCGGATGCATGAGCACCAGCAGCATCTCTCAGCTAACCTGGTGCACAATGCAAACATGACCGTAGCCAGCTACTGTACGAGGCCACCGAATCCACATCACAATGAGGGAAGGGGAACAAAATAAAAAATAATCATTGTCTCCCTTTTGAGTGATGTTCTACCTGTAATGACGCCCATAGTGAGGTAGAGGTGTATGAGGCATTTGGCCTGTGAGGCCAGTATGAGGCCCAGTCCAGTGAGGCAGCCCCCTGCCATTACTACTGGCCTGGCACCATATGCATTACACAGTGCTGTACCCAACGGACCTGGAAAACACACAAATACACACAGACAGACACACACACCACACACACACAGTTATAAGATCCAACCTGTCTGTCTTTTGACATTGAAGAATCAAGATGTTAATTATTCATAAATAAAAAATGGACTAACTGAAGATCTGCTCTGCTGCCAGTCCTATGGAGCTGATCCAGGAGATGGCCTGGGCGCTCTCCTCAAAGTACTCCACAAACTCCACAAAGAAAACTCCCAAACTGCGGATCACACCAAACACCAGCATGTTGCTGACGAACATGGCCCCCACCACCACCCAGCCATAGCCCCCATCTGGACCTTCTGGCTCCACATGCTGGGCCTCTGGCTGGGGCTTGGCCTTAGTCATGGCTAGGGGGAAGAGAGGGAGAGGGGTTCATGGTATGTGAAAATGACAAGTACTGCACAGTAAAATCCTCAGTTTTACTTTAACCAAATGAATCCCAGCCCTATGCTAGGCCAAACTTTCAGCAAAATAGATCAGCTCTTTTGGTGTAGAGGGAAATTCTAGTGCACCTACGTAGTACAGTATATAGCCCTGGGAGGAGACTGAGGTGAAAGTGGTTAAAGTCTCTGTCCCTGCCCTGGTGTGGTATAAAACATCAGAAAATGTATCTCTTCATTACATTTACATGTCAAGTATTTATCTCCCCTCAAAATGTCCCCAAAAAGTAGCTTATAAAACACTACTGTATATGAATACCACCGCTCAGTTCACACGGGTGTGATTTTTTTTTTGTGTGTGCACTGTGCAGACCTTTTGTTTATTATACGGGACTATCATGCTGGCCTCTCACACCTGGCTCAATCTTAAGTCTTGAGTCAACAGCACAACAATTCTAAATTCCTATTTCACCATGTACCTACTGTATTCAAACAGAACATGTATTGAGTCAAGAGCACAAACTTTTCTAAATTCCTATTTCACCATGTACTGTTATGGAATTTGTAATACTATGCAGTGATATGAAAGATAAATATTTTACACTGAATGTATTTGAGTAAATACACACATGTTTAAATGGTCAGACTCATAACGATTCATAACTGTCTCGCTTGAAATACTATATTAAGAGTAATGAAACATGATGACCCATATGATATCAGGATTCAGGACATGTCACAATGAGCAGCCAATGATCCTTGTGTCTAAGGGTGCGTTTGGAAATACAGCACTGAGCGCAATGGCCAATACAAACTAATCTGTGAGTGCGCTCGACATTTTCGAACGCACCCTAAAGGTCAAATAGAGATGAGAGAACAGACAGGACCTATTAGGACTGCAACATGAATTCTGATGATGAATGCAGGATGCTAATATTGAAATACCTTGTGAGACGGAATGGTAGGTAAGAATAGCTTTGATTGTGTCTGCCTGGTAGGGAATGATAAGAAGGTATATAAGCCAGCACCAAGGGGCTGATTAAGCTGCTTCTGCACAGCTTGTCACTCATCACTGCATGTTGTATGCTGCAGTTGATTGGTCTTCATGGACATCTCGCAGGTTACAACATTGGTTGAATTTTGTATACAAAGCCTTACTTGGTGAGCTTCCTTTTTACATTTCCTCCAAATTTGTACTGGTCAAGAATGGGCTAAATCTCAGATCAAATGCCTGGTTACGCTGTGTAGTACCTGCATTTTCATCTGAGGGAGGCAAAAAAAGCCTCTCCTTTTTTGGCCCCTGGTCATGGAATGACCTTCAGTCCAGACTCAAATTGGCTGTGTTTATTCCTTTGAGAAGTTTTAAGAGAATCACTCTAGACAGATCTACAAACGCTTGCACTTGTTCAGACCTGTAATTAATTGTCTCCACCAGCCGAAGGCTGAGGGAGAGTATGTTTTCCCCTCCGTCCGTCCGTCCGTCCGTGCGTGCGTCCGTGCGTCCGTCCGTCCGTCCGTCCGTGAGTCCTCGCAGTTTGTGAGCGCCTAATCTCAGTCGCCGTTGGCCCGATCGCTGCCAAAGTGAGCACACACATTCCCTAGATGCCAATCTAGAACCTCTGCCCTACATTTTTTAAATGGGCCTTTTCTAGCGCCACCTAGTGGCCGATGTTCGCAAAACACATTTCTGTGCACTACTCTTACAGATTTTGTCCAAAAATCATACAAATCGGTAGGCAGTATCTCGACAGTCATGTGATCGACACGGATCTGTCCGATTTTGCATATTCCATCCTGATTGGCTAAGATTGGCTTCCAAAGTTTGTAGGATCGAGCCGTTTGGAACAAAATGCCTCAAATCACAAACGCAAAGTGCGATTATCATGAAATCGCGCACACACGTTCCCACTATAGGCCGAGGAAGAAATGCCACTTATTTTTTTTTAAATCAGCCTCATGGTGGCGCTATAACAGGCCAATTTGTGGTTTTACCTATAACTCCACCGATCAGTTTCAAACTTTGCAAGCACACTCCCAAGCTAAGGATAAACCTTTGCCCTGCATTTTTCACATAAGCCTTTTATAGCGCCACCTTTGGGCCGACTTATGTAAAACACATTTTTGGATATTACTCCTTGAGATTTTATCCAAAAATCACGCAAATCGGTACACAGTATCTCTATAGTCATGTGATCAAGTCCGATCCGTCTGATATTTCATATGCCATCCTGATTGGCTAATATTAGCTTCCAAAGTTTGCCTGGTGGAGACCTGTGCTCGGAAGAGCACTGCTTCTAGTTTGCTCTGTGATCTCTTCCATTGGGTACATTCATTGGGCATACTGTGCGTGTACTGCTACCTGTGGATTGTAAACTAGTTTAGTATTTAGTGTACATTTTGTATTTTTGGAGTTCTTAGGTATCTGTTTGTGTATCATGGATGTTCTATTTTTTGTTGTGATGTCTTGTATGTAAGCAAGGATTGTGTAATTTTTTATTTCTGCCTCTTGGCCAGGTCACACTCGAAAAAGAGATCATGTCTCAATGTGTTTTTATCTGGTTAAATCAATAAGAGACAATAAAAAAGAGACAAAGCTTTCACCGCAATTATTATTAAAACTAGCAGACACAGATGTCAAATGCAGCATGTAGTTCCTCGATGGCAAATGTAGCATGTAGTTCCTCCAGTCAGACTTAAAGGTGGTCTAAGTGATAAGCTCTAGTCTCGACCACTTGTTTGTGGGTGTGTGTGTGTGTGTGTGTGTGTGTGTGTGTGTGTGTGTGTGTGTGTGTGTGTGTGTGTGTGTGTGTGTGTGTGTGTGTGTGTGTGTGTGTGTGTGTGTGTGTGAGTGAGTGAGTGAGTGAGTGAGTGAGTGTGTGTGTGTGTGTGTGTGTGTGTGTGTGTACCTACCTGCTAAAGCAGAGGAGCACAGTATCCAAAAACACCTGGTTTCTGTGATCCTAAAGATACATTAAAAAAACAGAATTTCAAATGAGGACAACATAGCTGTACAGTGCTGTTAAATTCTGCTCAGCCAGGACACGTAGAACAGATTTTGGTTTGTTGAAAGACCCCTACCCTGATAACATAACAAGCATTGAGTTCAAATGTTCAAGCTCACACCTCCAGTAAGTAAGTTGATGGTTCAACCATTTGATTTCATAATATCCAGTCCACCTATGGAATTATATGCACACAATGGAGAGGCACAGAAGGGAGATGTAGCCTACTGAATTCATATTTTGTATCCCAAACACTGTTCAAAAGAGTTCCACACACACACACACACACACACACACACACACACACACACACACACACACACACACGTTGTTCCATGATGTTAACACATGTTACATTTAGCTGAATTAATTACCAATTCGAACCAATTTAAATCCAATTCAATTCAAAGGAGCTTTATTGGCATAAATCCACAAAAACATTATTCCATCAAAAAGACCTAACAGGCAAGTTAATCACATCCAGTTGTTTAATTCACCACCAAAGTGAAACAGATCCATCTTATTAACTGCCTGGTAACTGTAACAACACCATGTATCTAGATCTGAGCAGGGGGGCTTTAAAGGTCTGTTAGCCCGGGTCAAAGTGCACCTTCACTTTATTGTAACCTAGTCGATGACTCACTAACACACTACACATCACATAACAGACCCAATTAAGCGAATAAACACTAGTCACTAGTAGTCAAACTAAGAACATGGTTGTAGAATGCTCTACAATACCTCTAGACGGCGTGTAGTGTTCATCCAACATCACCAGTCAGTCACATCGAGCTGCCTTCCTGAATCCTGTCACTAGCTGAGGAGCAAACCCCGAACCCCTGCTGATCTGATTCCTGCCCGGTCCTGACTCCTGAGCCATTCAGTTATATAATATACTGTATACTCTGTAGTATGACTGTGTGGCTTGTCCAAAAGAAGAGATCTACAAGCTATCGACGCGCCAACGCTCGACTCGTTGTTGGCTTGTATGTCTGTTATTTTGGGCAACGGATAGACTGCCGAATGGGACCGCAAAGAGGACAATATGTAAGTACTACGTCCAATCACGCTGAGCTCCGCGTGCCCTGGCCCCGCCCCCAGTTCACCAAAACAACTGAGCCACAGGTTTTCATTCTGAATTGCCCGACATTATCCGGTCTAAAGTCCGCCTACTGTATCCGGTAGCTTTCAACGACACATAGATGAAAAAAAAACGTTTCCGTATCCGCTCTAGACACAGACCGGATCAGCAACCTGCAAAGTGATCTGATCCCAATCTAAAACAACGCTTGTTGCGCAATGGCAACGCAGTTTCACGCTGTCGCTGTGTAGTCAAGTTCTGGAACCTGAATATCTAGCCATAAATTATAACTTCCAGTAGAGGGTGCTAATATGCGGAGGTTACGTAACCTCCGCATATTAGCACCCTCTACTGGAAGTTATAATTTATGGCTACTGAATATCTTTGGTGTAGCCTAGTTAGTAGTTATTACGTATGCTATGCAACCATGTGCAGATATGGAGGTTTACTTGTGTAGCTCCCATGGAGGCACGTTCATTTACAAAATATTCCGGTCTAGAAAAATCTGCAAGTGAAGAAAGGAATCGGGATCAACTCGTCTCACTCACAGGCTCAGTTCTGCATTCCTGTAAGTGAGGAAGGTTTCACGGCGTAGCCTAACACAATAAATAACTGACACTATTATTAGATCAGTTATTGGCTGACACAATGGAATCCTTTGTGTGTTTTTATCACAACCGAACCCAAAACCGTTCACAACAAACCGTTCTCAAAGCGCTTCCTGTTGTGTCACGGCTAGGACGCTAGAGGGAGACAGACCCCCAGGCCGAGCTTCGTGATCAGGGAGAGAAAGGCAGTTAACCACTTATTATAACCCGCTAACACACATGAAACTAACTCATATTCATGAGTGAGACACACACACACACACACACACACACACACACACACACACACACACACACACACACACACACACACAGGCCTATATACATACCTCTCTCTCTCTCTCTCTCTCTCTCTCTCTCTCTCTCTCTCTCTCTCTCTCTCTCTCTCTCTCTCTCTCTCTCTCTCTCTCTCTCTCTCTCTCTTTCTCTATCATATATAGACCTATAGCCTATATAGGCTATAGAGAGAGAGAGAGAGAGATAGATGATAAGACAATGACTTTCTCCTCTAGCATTTTGTTTTAAAAATATGACCGACTTTTAAGGTGTGATATGTTTTTGTTTGTTTTTTAAACATATGTTAAATCAAAGTTTGGATAGTAATCATAGCTACAGGTTGTTCAGTAACAGGAGTCTGTACATAGGCCCTATGTAGGGCTTGCACGCTATAGCAATGATTACTATCAGAGATGTAATTGTTTTACAAAAAAACAATTAGTTAAAAAAAAAACATATCATTCCCTACCTTTAGGCTATAACTCATTTTCTTTGGTTAAAATAAGTGTAGCTCTATATTATGAATCTGATAGTAGGCTACTCAATACTCATGACCTTTGCATGGCCAGCGAATGAGAAATACCCAATAATGCACAGGCCAATGCTGTGCCAGCTTAGAGGTCAGTAGGTGGCCATTTGCCTCATATACTATACCAGTAAGACTCCCTAATCGGGAGATAAGCGACCGTAGGTGGCTTATCTCCACAAATAGGGCAAAAATGTGTTTTTCCCAAATCTTCCTGATCCATGTTGATGACATGAGTGTAGACATGCTGTGTAGTGATATTCGTGATTTTAGGGCAAAAACTGTAGGAGCAGTGTCCAAAAATGTGTTTTAAAAATCGGCCTGAAGGTGGCGCTAGAATAGGGCCATGTGAGAAATGAGGGGTGGGGTCTCCGCGTTGCCTTGGCGGACGAATAGGTACCGGCCCCGGCTCTCCCGGACGCTCCTAGCCCGAGTTACGGCATTTTATGTGCGCTGCAGTGGCAGGGGGTCCTCCACTGGGGGCGCCACCACTTTTGCATCCGTTCTGGAGCACCAGGAGTCGGTGGTCCCCGGGAATTCCCCGCGAGCAGCCCCGTTGGGGTGGTCATTTGGTCATTTTTGCACATTTGGTCATTTTTTACATCTGGGGGTCCCCCTGGGGCTCCGGGGGTCCTTGGAGGTTGTAGTTTGGCAGGCAAGGAGTGTGTGTGTAAAATCTGGCATGGATCGGGTCAACGGGTGCAGAGATATAAGCAGGGAAAAAGTGTGACGTGTGACGTGTGAGCACATTTGGTCATTTTTTACATCTGGGGGTCCCCCAGGGACCTGGGGGTCCCTGGGGCTCCGGGGGTCCTTGGAGGTTGTAGTTTGGCAGTGAAGGAGTGTGTGTGCAAAATTTGGCATGGATGGGGGCAACGGTTGTGGAGATATGAGCAGGGCAACAGTGTGACTGACGGACTGACGGACTGACTGACTGACTGACACACAGACAGCCCGGGGAGGTTTTGGTAGTAAATGCGACCTACGGTCGCAATTAGTCGGGCGTTAGGGAGATAACATGTTCATTTCGTGCTAATTAGTCTAAAAGCGCCAAATTTTGCACAGATGTAGCCCAGGGTATGTTCTAATGATTTAGCTAGGGCACCCGAGTCGGTGACCTTCGGTGTCGCCACTGCGGCCAAATCAAGTTGGGCTCCCATCGACTTTCTAAACAGGAGGAAAATACCCAGAAAATCTGCTTTAAGTAGGATGTGCGGGGTCTAACTAGGGGTTTGTCCTGATGCTGAATCCATTGCAAGTATTTGTTTTGCACAAAAAACATTACTTGGGCCATAAATGGCCCCAGAAAACGATGGTTTAGTGATGAAAAGTGATGAGTCATCACTTTTCACAGTTTTGTGGGCGTGGAACTGGAACACTATAAAAATGAATCTAGGTGATGAATGCGTACTCTCTCCTGATTGGATGAAAATGTGTCAACTACCTACAAAGAGCTGGAGTGGAGGGACAGGGAAACTCCTACTGAAAAACATTCTACAGCAATGATTACTACCAGTAAGACTCCCTAAATCGGGAGATAAGCGACCGTCAGGTCAGACAGTAGTGCTTTAAGTTGTCGCTCAGTTCAAAGTGACCAAAACAATATACTGTGTTAGTAATATTTTTTGTCCAATCTCTTTGTCTAATCGGGGTTTGTTAGGAAAATATGTCCATTTCCATAGATCAGAGCATGGAGATGACTTTGTTGTGTACCAGAGATGGATAGAAGGTTTGGGGAGAGGCTGAGGGTTGGAAAGTCCCGCTCACTTCCAACGTTTGTCTGCAGAGCCCAGACAATAAACTCAAGCAGCCACAACTCATCACCGATCAGGAAGAGGAGAAGACAGAGGGTGGGAGAGTTCAACAGGGGTCTGGAGCCCCCGCCACCACCCCCCACCCCAAGGACCTCCCATCACTCTCAGGAAGCACCAGCAAGAGCACAGTGGCAGTGTGTATGCATCATGTATTAGGATCCCACCGGAAACAGGTGCCCTGGTGTTCATTGTTTCCAACACCATCACCCAGAAAAACAAAACAAAATAAAACAAAACATAAAAAAAAAAAAATGCCTGGGCTTTTTTGACTCTGCAGAAGACATGATTCATGGGTCAAAAGAGCAAATTAAGGAGAGGAAGGAAGTCTGGAGGAAAGGAATGGAAGGCGGGAAGGAGAGAAGCTGTTTCACTGCTTCAAGAACATTAGGAACGTACAGATTGTGCTGGGTTTACACACAAACACACGCATGTACCCACGCACACACACGCACGCACATTCTTTTAAAGGCCTAGACTTTAGACAGACAAAAACTGTTATTCAATTCATCCTGCTGCCTCTTTTCGGGACATCTACCTGTATTTCAACATTTACAAATTCTTTATAACTCAGAAAACAGAAAATGTAATGGGCATTTAAACAGAAAATGACACAAACATATCAATTGATAGAAAAAGATTTAATTTATAGAAAAACAGTTTGTCTTTGTCCAGCAAAAGAACCCATTACACATTTTACTTCATTATTCTTTTTCCAATTGCTCACAATTACCTTATCAAATGTTTTGTCTCACATTATTTCATATTCATATTCCATACTTTATATACTGCACAAGACAACAAAGTCCTTTGCCTGCTTGGACTAGAAAATATAATTATCACTAAACACTAATTCCAACAACAAACAATCATTGTCTTTCTTTTAAATATCATATATTAGAAAAATACTCCATAACATTACTGCTTCATTTGACATGCATGTCAAATACCATTCAGGCCCCAGGCCTAACATCTTATATTAGTTGAATTACATTTTACGATGACAAATCCAAACCTCATCAGCCACAGGACCTTGCTACAGTATACTGTATTGAGATTTCAAATTCTTCAACAAAGCAAAAATCTGTATACATTTTATTGCCAAATATGGATTAAGTCAGTCATATAGAATATGACTGCAAGGACAAGAATATCCTCAAATACATCTTGCTAATAATCTGTTCTGCCCATCACCTCAACACCCCCTCTCTCTCTCTCTCTCTCTCTCTCTCTCTCTCTCTCTCTCTCTCTCTCTCTCTCTCTCTCTCTCTCTTTACTTTACTTTATCCCTCTGGCTAATTCTTCACCTTGCCTTAATTCCTTCATTTCATTTCTTCAAGATCTTATTCCACTGTACATGTCTTTGCTTTTTCCTCATCTCCTCACTCATCATCACCCCATTCCCTTCTGTCTCTCTCTTCACTCACCCTCAGTAACACATTCCTCAATAATAGCTTAATAGGAAATCTACCAACCATGCACCCCCACTGCTAATGCTCTATATACCTTCCCGGCACACTAAAACCAAGTGTTTAATTTAACTCTGAGGTTAAATTAAGGTTTTAATGTGTAGTGAAGATAAGCTATCAGGCCCCATATCTCTGACACTTGCGTTTTCTATATAGCCAGTTTATTATTTTAACCAGTTTAGCCACTTCTTGACACGATGCCGTCACCCTTATACTGACAACAACTCTATAGTTTACCTACACAGCCTTGAAAGTGTATAGATTCGGGTCAATTCTTAAATTTTCAGAGTTAAATTGAGACTCCAGATGCTTTAGCTTTTAGCGTATCGGAAAAGATGACGCAAAGAGAGCTATATGCAGCTAGTGGCTGAAAGTTTTTGTAAACAGCCATCTCAAGTTCAACAAGGATGATGTAATTGTAAAAACTCATTATATTGCTAGTATCACTTAAACCCGGGATCAGTACACACAACCCCACCTGATGTATTTTTAGGTGCCCCTGAAATAATAGGATGACGTGAAATAGTCAAGCCATGTGTACTGCCCCGCCCATAGATTGATTTCACATTCTGTCAGAGGTTCAGCCATGCTACCAAATCCAAGCCATTTACAGTAATGATGATCCATTGGTCAGGATCCACTGTAATATGCAATAGGGATGGGACGATATGAACATTTCATGTCACGATAATTGTGACCAAAGAAATTGCGATTTACGATATTATCGCGATAATCAAAATATCCCCAACATCCATTATCCTGGGGCAGAACATTTGCCAAAGAATAGCAGATGTACAAGCTCACAACGCGTCGCAAAGCTTGTAGATCGGCTATTTTTTGGCACACAGATTTGGTAGAGAGTGGGGGAAAAAAAGACTGTATGAAGTACGTTATTTCCAGGTCCATTTGACCAATTATAGGTATATAGGGTTTATTTATATGCAGCTCGGCAAATAAAAGGTGAATTGAGCCCAGTGCATGACGTCTGAGGATAATTTCACGATAAACTTAAATCTCCACGATACGATTATTGTGAGTGTTATTTTTTATCACGATAAACAATGATCGTCCCATCCCTAATAGGCAGGCTCCTCAGCAAGCCTGCAGAATGGTCTTGTAGCGGATCTTGGTGTTGGTGACGGCCCCGTGCTTCTGCCGCAGGTGGAGGCGCAGCTGGCTCTTGTGGCGAAAGTGTATGTCACACTTATCACACTGAGGAAACAAGAGATGAAATGGTTAGATGGTCTGGCCAACATCACACAGTGTGCTGTTCTATGTCAGTACTTTGTGCCATTGTATTTCGTTGCACACTGGCTGTTTGGCAAGCAAGCATTGTGAATGATAAAGTATGTATTACAGTATATCACTTGAACCCTATAGCGTTATATTCTGGGGCAAATTCATTCTGCGAAAATAGCAGATCTACAAGCTGACAACACGTCACAGCGCAATGTGTTGTTGCGAGTATAGAGCCGTGGGCGTCATGGTCTGCTAAGTGTATAGAGCAGGGGTCTTCAACATGGGGTCCGGGACCCCTAGGGGGTTCCCAGAGTTACTGCAGGGGGTCCTCCAAATCTTTGAGTGATAGAAACTTGACACTTGAACCCTAGCATCCATATTCTGAGAACTTTAGCCAAAAATAGCAGATCTACAAGCTCACAACGCCTCGCAGCGTGAGGCGTTGTGAGCTTGTAGATCTGCTATTTTTGGCAATGAGCTTTGGTGTAGAGGAGAAAAAGTACAGAGTGAAAGGTCAAGTTTATTAAGTATTGACAGTTCAAGTGGTTAAATATCTGAAAACACAAATTGACATGAACCCAAAATACACTGATGATTGTGCTGTCAAACCATGAAACTATATGGAATCTATGAACAGGTTGCCGGGGGCCCTGCTTCATCTCTCTCTCAACTAAGGGGTCCATGGCCTGAAAACTTCGAAGACCCCTGGTATAGAGTTTAAGTGGTTTTAAAGCATAAAAGCATGCACTGTGTGTCTGTGTGTCTGTGAGCTATGTACGGACAGCAACAGACACTCACTAGGGCATTCACGAATGGTGATTTTTAGTATTCGAATTATTCGACCTCAAAGTAGTCGAATATTCGACAGGACTGTCCAAACTGTCAAATATTAAGTAAGCAAGAGGCGAATATTGTGAAAATAGCCGATCTACATGCTCACAATTAATATTTTCACAATTTATCTGCGGAACCGAGTCACATTAAATGTAATACCCACAATTCCAAGTGCTTGTCAGGGTGGGGGTCCCCAGTTCAAATATGTTTATTTTGGGGGTCACAACCTAAAAAGGTTTGAGAACCCCTGGTATAGTGCATTAACAAATTCATCCACCAGGGGCTTTGACAGCTCATTCTTTTGACTTCCTATCTAGCCAAGCTTTATAAAGTATATATATTTTTAAAGAGAAAACAACAAAAAAAGCGAATATACGACTTCGGTGAACAACGTCGAATAGTGACTTTGAATATTTGGTGAATGCCCTAACACTCACCGAGTAGGGCTTCTCCCCTGTGTGAATGCGCAGGTGGCTCTTCAGTGTCTGCAGGTGACGGAAGCGTGTTCCACAGATCTGGCAGGGATACGGCTTCTCCCCCGTATGGATCAGAACGTGGGCTCTGAGGTGGGCCACCTGGACAGAACACAATAGGCTGACGTAAGACCAGCTGGACTCGTGGAACACATCCTAACAATTCAGATATGTACAGTTAGGGCTGTCACAATTATGATATTTTACATGATGATTAATTGTCTCTCAAATAATAGCGATTAACGATTTAATTGTGTTTTTTTTGGGGACTGCCCATAAGTCCTAAGGTTCATTAGTCCGAAAGTTCATTAGTCCGAATTTAGTTAGGGTTACTGAGGTTAAGGTTAGGGTTAGGGTTAGAGTTAGGCATAGTATTCTTAACAAATTCGGACTAATGAACCTTCGGACCAATGCCATGGCACCTTTTGTTGTTAACAATTACATTTCTGTTTGTCTTGTAGGCTTTGAAGTTGCACATGGCAGATATGACACGTAACCTAAATATACAAAGAAATTACTGACATATTTCACAACTTTACACTTAAAAAAGAACATTGATAGTGGAAATAGCCGATCTACAAGCTCACACCGTGTCGTATCGCGACGCGTTGTGAGCTTGTAGATCTGCAATTTCCACTATTTTTTAAATGTTTGAACATACAGTATATAAACATCTTTCAACATGTAAACGATTATGGAGATTATCACAAAATAATTATGTCAAATAATTGCGATTATGTCAAATAATGTAATAATTGTGATAGCCCTATGTACAGTAGCCTCATCTAAACAATGATACCAAGAACATCCTGTATCAAAGTAATCACAAGCATGTGCATGTGATTACACACACATACATACACACACACGCACACGCACGCACATGCACACACACGCGCACACGCACACGCACGCACACACACACACACACACACACACACACACACACACACACACACACACACACACACACACACACACACACACACACACACACACACACACACACTCACACGCCTTTCAACCAGGTCTGGACCTCACCTGAACAAATCGTGCACCGCAGGTGTCACAGCGGTAGGGTTTCTCTCCAGAGTGGATGCGAGAATGAGTCTTCAGGTTGGCAGGCCGATTAAACTGAGCACCACAGACATTACAGCGGTATGGCTTGTCACCTGTCAGGGTGAAAGTTCATTACCAACTATTAGCTCACAGCATCCATAACTCACCTAAAACGGATCTGAGCTTTTGGAACTTCACTGCTGTTGGCAGACATGTGTTTTCTGCAGACCGGTCTTGCCCCAAGCATGGGTGGGTGTTTTGCAGAAAACAAAAAGTGGAAGAGCCAATCAGCGTCTGTCAATCACTAACCACGCCTACCAGGCTTTCTGGGGGAAAGCCTGGTGTTCGTTCACAACAGGCCGCTTGGTTTCCGCCTAATGCACGGAAACCACTAGTAGAAGAAGCGGCGTCGCTTTGATTTGGTTCCCTCCGTTTGTTTCCCCAATCCCTATTAAAATGCTCGAGTAGCCTAGTGTAGTCTTGCCAGTCGCTACGAGTTGGAATAAAAGATGCATATCCCAAACAATTTTTTCAAAAGCAAAACAACTCTGCATTAAGGAGTTTATTAGGTAGGCCCTAAAAGTATGTCCTTGAGCGCACGGGAATTATTTTGGGTTAAAACTGTTTCCGGTGGATAGTTCCGGTGAAATTGTAGTCTTTGAGTACAGGTACTACAACATGACATGTTGTGGTTTCCGCTCCAGACCGGTTACAAGCCCGAAAAGTGAAGTGATCCCAGACTAGTCAATCACAGGGCCCTGAGCGTAGATGCAGATTGGCTCTTCCACTTTTTGGTTTCTGCTAAACACCCTGCCAGCATTGGGGCCATAACGGTCTGTAGAAGACACATGATAATGTGAATTTACGTAACCGGGATGGTTTACCAAGCTAGTGAAACAATACCATCAAATATAAATCTGCCAGCCGTAACCTGCCATATTGTTTTGTAATGTGCATGTTTAGTATAAACCAAAAAAGCAAGAATTACTACTACTACCACTACTACAGTACTACTACTACTACAGTACTACTACTACTACTACAGTACTACTACTACTACAGTACTACTACTACTATTACTACTGATTGAATGGATAAGGGTACTGCCTCACCTGCACAGACAGTCTTGGTTCCAGCAAGATTGCCAGAGTAACAGAACGGAACACAGTAATTCTCACACTTGACTATATGCTGGATGTGTTGGGCTGCTTCAGGTTCAATGGGATGGACTCTTGGAAAAATGGCACAAGGCGAAACTGAGGAAGAGAAAACATTACTGGCAATCAATCAAGATGCACTGCACAATATGGTAAGTGGAATATCTCTATAAGTGAATCCTTTTTGAGGGTATGAACTAAAGGCTAATTAAGACAGTGGTTTGATTTGTGCTCACCTGTTCCGTGCGTGTGCACGGGAGATTCTACTTGGTGGTCCATAGAGCAGGGTGGCCCCAGGGGAGGGGCGCGGCCAGAACCCTCGTAGCAGGAGGCCCGCCCCTGTCTGAAAGAGAATCAGGGACGTGCAGAGAATGTTAGAGAGGCAGGGGCTGAAATTTCTAAAAGGGCCTTTGGTGAAAATATCAAAAATAGCAAGCTGAGCTTGGAGGGCAGCTATTTTCGGTACTCGATACCTCACTGAACCAAGCATAATCAAGTCAATACTGGAGATGTGGCATACAGCATGGATTTCTACACAGAGAGGGCAATTCTTTCAACATAAGATGCTGCATTCAAGTTCAGGAGAGTTTGGACAAGGCATTTCTCTTGAATGCTGCCTTCAGGTATGGCATGGAAAGTGGGCATTTGCATTTCTTTCATCATAGTAAAAACTGCATTCGTGGTCTGACTCTGGAGAGAGCACTTTTTACAGGCGGGTAAAAGGGCAGGGGCTCAAGCCCCCTTTGATGTCTCTGTGTGCACATGCCTGAAGAGAATCACCCTCTTATTAATTATATGACCAATTCAATACATCTGATGTTCTGCTTACATTTTCATTTCCTGTCCATTCATAATTTCTCCCCCGTTTTCACAAACGTACCTATCAATCTGACCAGGCACTTCTCCAGACCACGCCTCTCTTGGTGCTTTGGGGGTCATGTCTGTTCTGTCAGAAGTGGGTGTGTCACTTTGCCGTTCCTCTGGCTCCTCCTCCTTCACCGTGGTAACAGCACAGAGAGGGTTTAGCACGATGTACTTGTATTTTTTCCAGTTGCAGGCCTTGGGGTTTGGAGTTGGTTTGGTGTCACTCTGGATGGACAAAGAAAACCACTTTGGTTACATCTAAGCTTTCTTCTTAAACAGACGGATCAGGATGCTTAATGATAGTCCTCCTGGCCCATTTGGCATCATGTAGTTACAAAATGACTATATACAGTTGGGAGCACAGGTCGTTGTTTTAGCATCACAAATAGTAGAAATTAGTAGTACGTTTCAAGAGTGAGTGAGTTCTAGGATGTGGAGTCATACCATGAGTTGGTTGCTGAGACTGCAGGTGTTGGACTCAGCGGGGGAGTTGGGCTGACAGCTGGAGCGACTGGGGCTGTCTGGCGATGGGGTGGGACTGCCCGAGAGGGGCGACTCGGGCTGTTGTTTCAGCTCCGGTGACCTGGGCTCGCGGGTCGGGAAAGCCCCTGGCTTCAGAGGGGCCCCGCCCTCCCCTGGGACCCTGGCAGAGAAACAAAGGAAGTGGGTAATGAGCCAAACTTGTCAACAGACAAAGGCAGACACAAACAAACGCACCCGCAGAAACCCACTTGGCACTCTGCAGGCACACGCATGCACGCAAATACAGGCACGCACGCACGCATGCACGCACGCACGCACGCACGCACGCACGCGCGCGCGCACGCACGCGCGCACACGCACGCGCGCACGCACGCACGCACACACACACACACACACGCATACACGCACATGCATATCGTCGTTGTCGGGAGGAAACCTTGTATGTCCAAAACCGTTCTTTTTGCATTTATCATTTTAAAAATGATTTAAACTAGTGAAAACAGCCGATCTAAGCACACAACGCCTTGCGGTGCGAGGCGTTGTGTGCTTGTAGATCTGCTGTTTTCACTACCTTTGTGCGAAGGCCTTGTATGATGAAGCAGGGCTTTACTTTGCGAAAAAAAACATACAAATGTGAAACTTGGAGATACGAGGTTTCTGCCCGACAGTGACAATATGTACACATCCACACAGTTCCACACACATATCCATCCCTTTTACTTCAGAAGTCCTGACAGTGTGTTGCACAAGTCTATTTTTTCTCACCTGGCAGATTTTGCCGTTGGCTGCAGAGGGACCGGCAGTACAGGCTGACGAGCTGGATTAGACATGTCCCCAAACTGGGGAGCTACAGAGGCTACAGATACACTGGAGTCCAGCTCCAAATGAGGGCGCGCAGCGCTCACCCTCTCCCTGTAGAACAAAAGAAACAGTTAACGTCCCATGTCAAAATCCATGCACTCAACAACATTTTAATACAGTAAGTAAACTTAACTATCGCTTCCAGGTCAATGTATGCACTGTTCACCCACATAATTGCATCCTCCAGCTTTTGTGTCCCAAATGGGCGACTGTGTCAACTATTCAATGTCCAACTGAGTGGTCCAGGCCAGGGAGAATGTATTTTTGCGTGCTGCTCCTGGAACAGGAGCTAACATCCAACATCTGTCTTTGTCCGGTCAAAAACCGATAGGAAAAACGTGTTCAAAATTGTCCAGGGCCTAAAGTAAACTGAAGCGTGGCCTACATCTGGCATGGCCTACATCTGGCCTAGATATGGCCTATATCTGGGACAAATGGCTCAAAGTTTGTCTCATTGGCCAAGCTTCGCAGGACACTCTGCGATTTGCTAGCAGGACGCTTGATGAAATAAACTAATAAAGAACACCGCTCACTTCACACTAGGTGTGATTTGTGTAGGTGGAGTGAGGAAGACACAGATCAGCATCTTCCCGGTTCCCTCGACACAAAAAATGTCTCTGGGATTTTCGCGTTGGATCGTGGATTCACCTGTGCAGCAGCATGAAGGCCCGGCAGGCGTCGGCCACATGGTCCATCTGCAGGTACGCGGCCGCAGCGAGGACCCCGGGGGCGCTGCGCGGCGTCAGGGGCAGGCGGGACGTGTACATGAAGTCCAACAGCAGGGACACGCTGGACGGGTCCAGGGTGCTGGGCAGGAACACGGTCATGAGCTGCTCCGCCCCGTCCCCACGCCCCTGGAGCAACACGCGGCGCGAGTACAGGGAGTAGAAGAACCCGCTGTGTGACAGGGAGGGAGAAAAAAGAGAGGGAGATGATCATGTGTGTGTAGTTGTGGACATCATCCATACACACATAAGCCAGGAGAGAGGAGAGGAGAGAGGAGGCATGAAGAGTGAGACAAATAGTACCAGAACAGTGGTTACCAGGAAAAAGCACAATGTTTGGGGATAGATAGATGGATTTCAAGAGATGAAAACTATTTTTTTAAGCCTTTAAGACCTGGAAAGCATTTGTGTCACTTTACATTTTAGCCACTGACTTTACCATTATTTTATACTTTGGATATTCAAAAACAGGTATACAAGCTCATATACAGTAGCTATGAGCTTGTAGATCTGCTATTTTTGAAAAAAAGAATTTTTAAAGCAAACATTTTTTACTCAAATCTTTGCTTCTGGGTGGTCCCTGAAACAAAATATTTTGGGATGTGAGGCCAAATACTTAATAAGTTTGAGAACCACTAACATAGAAACAGGTTTTCACAGAGGGTTTTTCAGAAAACTGTTAGGATTTAGAAGGTATTCATAGAATCAGGTCCTCAGGTCCCTATGAGTCAGGGATGAGCAAAGCTGTGACCCTGCGTGCACCAACCTGCATGCAACGAGCACGGCACAGTGTGCCCGCAGGCGAACACTGCCCACCTCCAGGGTGGCATCGGTCAGGATGTTCCGGTGACGCAACTCGTCCAGGTTCTGCAGGACATCGTTGGAGTGCCGCGTGAACTCCTTCACGTATCCCTCCGCTGTGGTCTCGGTCCTCGGCTCACCGCGGCCGTTGACCCTGTATCCTTCCACCACCTCCATCACGTTCATTGTTACAGTAGTTGCTGAATGGCAGATAAGAGATAGGGGTTGGGAGTTGTTGCAGGTACAGACTAGTTAAAACATGTATATCCCCTGAAACCCTTACAGAGCATTAATCAAAATGTATCAAATTAATGTAATACACATGGGTTGGCGGTAATGATTTGGTGTGGTCTTGATTTTCCTGTCTGGAGTGGACCTACCTGTGTCAAACTGACTGAATAAATAGTCTGGTGTGTCCCAGACACATCTGTTAGGTGAGACCAGCTCCCTACTCGTACCTGGGGAGAAAAGAAAGACAGACATCAGCAAATGCCACTTGTATGTTGACTTTCATTAAGCACAAAATCACACTTATTACTACGTAATGCCAAAAAGGAATGTGGCATGGTAATACTTTTGAAAAGTTCCTGAAGTTAAATAAAGACCCAAATAACCCATTATGCTAGTGTAATTCAACCTCCAACTGAAACCTTATTTCTGAAGCTGTACTTAAGCTGTAAATTGCACTCTTAAGAGGAACATTCCTTGGTTAAAACATTTTTTGCGGTGCCTGGTGGCTCAGCAAGTTGCATGGCCATGGAGGACCACATGCTCATAGGAGTTGCATTTTGAATACTACTCCCGCCATGTCTTGCATCTCTGACATCGTTTTCCTGCTTCTCTGCTATCTAATGAAGCAGAAATATATTTAAACAAACAAGAAATTACAATCACAAGAAAGCTGTCTATTAAATGACAGCTAAATGATTCATCTCCAGGTTAAAACCTTTACTTGATTTGAGTTCTAAGGCAAAATCGTTTGATAAAAAAAGGCTAAAGATCATTCATATTTCCATGAGGATAAAAAATAAAGCGAAAAGTGAAAAGCCATAATCCAAGCAAGCAGTGTTATCAACAGCCACAAGAAACATCATGGGGGGTAAAAATGGATTGAGAAACCACTTCCAACTCACCCCGACCAGCAGGGACGAGAATTAACGTTCACCACACTGACGTCAAACCCCTTGGCTCAGTGATCAGTCTGCAATCTAAGATGCCTCTGGTTATGCTTGGTTCACTGGCTCCACCGCCTCCGAGTAAAGAGTGTCAGTGGTTGCCAAAGGGAGGGGACTCTTTATAACGTCGTGCAGGAAGCCTCACACAACCACCGCTCGTTTCCTCTTTCCTCAACGGCCCACGCGCACCCTGGAAGCAACGCAGGAAAAGGCCCAAGCCCAGACCCTCGGCTCCAAGTATTTTTAGTGGGCTATTAGTTTGTCTAACCCAGTGGGTCTGTGCAAAAGTAATGGCAGGAAAATGAAGAGTGTTTTCAGGCCGCCTTGAAAAAATATATATGCTAACCCCTGGGGAGGTAGGTACGTGCCTGGCTATCCAGGGGTGAGATGATCCAAATCAGTGTTTCCCCTATCTACCTATCTGCTGTCCTACGCATCGCCCCTCTCCAGGACATAGGAAACTGTATGAGAGGAAGTGAGAAGGCAACCAACTTGCTGGATAAACAAATTATAAACCAAAATTGGAGACTTGCGATATAGGATTTTAGCGAGTTTAATATCTTGGGTATTGTCATGCAGGCAATCTTACAAGTTTCGCACAAACGAATACATTAAAATAAATGTTTTCCAGTACAATTCAGTGTGAAAACCTCAATAATCTCAATAAAAAAATATATCATTTACACACAGTTGTATTTGAAAGCACATGAAAAACTGTGCTTTTGCTGAGGTGACAGATTCAGGTGAACATGGATTAATGTGCGCTCCATAACAAGTCACCGGAACCTTCTGGCTCGCTGCCCGTTAGGACGGGGGACGTGCTATGGGGACAGACAGGAAGGAAACAAAAAGTGTGGGGGAAAAAATTGATAGGGCTTTATGGGAGACACCTTCTCCTGGTACTGAAAAACAACTCCCCCTCCCCTTCTCCCTCCCTCCCTCCATGACTGCTAGAAATGTAGTGGACAGATGTGCAGGAACTCACACACACACACAGACACACACACACACACACACACACACACACACACACACACACACTTCTCTGTATGCATCCTGCGAGGCTGCACAGAAACATGGATAAAACCACCCGCACAGGACATCCGTCAATAATAAACCAAGCAGGAGATGAGGGAGGTGAAACAGAGGGTTCAGGGGGGTCTCTCATAACTTCAAAAAGAAAAAAGAAAAGCGGAAAGTTACCTCATCATCAGTGTAGCCTTGGGTTCACAGAAAACCCGGGTTCAAGACAGTTAATATAGGGACTGCAAAAGTGCACTGTGAACTGTGTTCCGCTCACATCAAAGTGTTTCACACAGGCACACCTTGGATCAAAGTGGTTCACACAGGCAGGCATTGAGTGAGCAGGAGCATGTTGTTCCTAAATCTCTCAAGGCAGATTCAGAATGGGTTCCCACTGATTGTGTTGTTCCAAGTATGACATGCTTTTTGAGATATGTGGTGCTTGCAGAAACAGTGAGAGTTGCATCAGATAACTCTGTGAATCTCAGTGATAAATGGGCTGTGCGTTGTTTCATTTGATTCATATTTTCAATTATTTCTCTTAGACTCAATTGTGACAAAATACATTTTGTAGACAGTAACACATACTGTATGCATGTGATTGGATGACATGTAATAAAAATCTGACATGACCATATTTGGTTATAAATCCTTTGAAAATGTGAGTCGGAAGCAGAGTGTTTGCAAGGGGTGTTGAGTGCGTGTGTGTCCCTTC
This sequence comes from Nannobrachium achirus, assembly GCF_963921795.1. Classification (NCBI taxonomy): domain Eukaryota; kingdom Metazoa; phylum Chordata; class Actinopteri; order Myctophiformes; family Myctophidae; genus Nannobrachium; species Nannobrachium achirus. The sequence continues at coordinate 31,016,896 of NC_137821.1, read as the reverse complement.
TTTATTTGTTTGGATGGAGGCTGCATCAATTGTGTCCTTGTGGAAAAAAAGAAAAGAAAAAAGAAAAACAATATTTAAGAAAACAGTGAGGGAGATGTGGGTCTCGGCAACTTCCAGGCATTGTGAAAGGAACGGATGAGGGGGGGCGGCTGAGGAAAAGTGAGAACATTACTAAACAGGTTCACCAATGAGCGGAAGCCATTGAGTCTGCCCCGTTGGCAAGGCTGGGGCCAAGCTAATAGTGATTTCCTGCATCATAGCCAGTCTGTCAGTGTCCCTCTGCAAGCCACTGTTGTTACTAGTCAACGGCAAAGTCTTACTATGTACCGGTATTACAGTTCTGCTCATGATTAAATGCATATTGTCTTTAGGGGCCATTAAACTAAGATCTGTCACACTATAGGCCAGGGGTTTTCAAAGACGGCAGTCCAGGGGTGCCGCGAGATAATTTGATAATATTTGGAATTTATTTGAACACTTGAAGAAATATTTAGTATCATTTTAAACTTGAAGTACAAAGTTATTTTCAGTCAGTTCTAACCAGAATGGCTATTATCTCAACGTTTTCCTCGCAACATAATCACTAAAATGTCGTCACTGTCGGGCAGAAACCTCTGTCGCACAAAACTAGTGAAAACAGCCGATGCGAGGCGTTGTGTGCTTGTAGATCTGCTGTTTTCACTAGTTTAGTACATTTTGTAGATGATAAATACAAAACGGTTTTGGACATAGGCCTACAAGGTTTCCACCCGACAATGACAATATGCTATAAATATAAGGTGCTGGGAGTGAAAATTATAATGTAGGGGTGCCTCGGATTAAAGAAATATTCATGGGGTGCCCTGAGACAAAAAAGTTTGGGAACCCCTGCTATAGGCCACCACCACCACAGTGTACGGTTGTGCTCGAATCGAGACCAGGGCTCCTGAATAAATACACATCGTTGTGACATCTCCTCCTTAAGCAACTGGAATGTGCCAAACCGAGGGGAATCCCTTCGTTTTGTGGTTTCCTGGACAGAGCGCGGTATTGTTAACCTGACAAGACGTGTGCTCAAACCTTGCTTTGTCTGTATATTCAGCAGCTGGTGCCAAAGTGTTGACAACCACGGGCCCAGGAACAATAACACAGAGCCACATAAACTGTCTCTTCCTGTGATTGCTGAGTGCCCTGGACATATAAGGGCAAACGGAGAAGCCCTGGTTTGTGGAGGAAGTGTGTGTGTGTGTGTGTGTGTGTGTGTGTGTGCGTGCGTGCGTGTGTGCGTGCGTGCGTGGATGCGTGCGTGCGTGCGTGTGTGCGTGCGTGCGTGTGCGTGTGCACTCACGTTGGGGGGTACCAGCTAGTAGTTTTAGTTGTTTGTCCCCTTTGTAGCAGGCCGCAACGGAGCATCAGGGGAAACAAGCAATTAAAATGAAAACATTGAATCCTGGGGGAGGGGGGTGAAAACTTTGTTTAGAGAAAAGTCTTATGGAAACATGAGGATGCCTCTGATATGCTCCCCAGCTCCCAGGAGGGACGAGGGGAACTGGAACATGGAAGGGGAGGGGGAGGTAAGGCGAGAGGGTGAAAACTGTTGACTCTTGAACTCTGGGCCTCAAAATAAGAATGTGTACAAGGAGATAGAGGGAAATGTTACAACCCTCCATGCTCGACCTCCATGCTCACTACTACCTCAGGGGGAGCAAACTATTAGATAACAAGGAAATACATAAAAGGCAACACATTATCAGCACACAGACAGACAGACAGACAGACAGACAGACAGACAGACAGACAGACAGACAGACAGACAGACAGACAGACAGACAGACAGAAGAAAATAATATAATAATATAAATACAGCAATATACCTTTGATTGTCTACATCAAAGTATAATCCAACTGTTAGACAGATATAGGCTGGAAAAGCAGCAACATTGGAAAGCATTATAAATGGGAACTAAATGGAAAGGATACATGGCGGTCAGCAAAGTGCCAAGTGCATTTTAATGAAGGAGCTTGGACCTAAGGGTATGTTATTACATTATGACATACCCAGTTACTACATCATCTGCAGCTAAAAATAGAAATGGCAAACAACTCTGAAGTCGTCAGCTGTGAGTCTGTGACCAAGGAAAATATTTACAGTATAGGCTAGCTACCATTATATGAAACCCATCAGAAATGTAAATGTAAAACAGTCATTTTTAAATAGAGAAACCCTACAAGCTGAAGACTTTTGCCAATCTTGTCAAAATAGGCGTCCGCGGGCTAACAAGTGTCAATTTGGGGGTCCATGACATGAAAAACAGTCAGTCATTTTTAAACTAATAATTTTTGAACAAATCCCCACACTAGATTTTTTATTCCAATATCAGCAAATTACAACAGGGATATGCAATGTTGTTATAAAGTTCATATGGATATAATAGCTTAATAACCATTTACCAACTTATTATATCACTGTCTGTCACAATGTAAAACATAATTTGCTAGTATCCTTCTCTCACACATTACGGTAGAATAGATATAATTTGCAATACAGTACAGATCAACTGAAAATAACATTAGGCTACATTTCATAACAACAGGAAAGCTCCTACCTCAGTAGGTCAAGAGAGAAAAAAACAAAACATCAGTGTGCACTGTCTTCCTTCACTAGCACACAGTAAAGAATCAAACGTCATATCCAAGAAGCAGTCATTTAAAACTCTCTGTCCTGGCTGTGATCTCTCCACATGTAAGACACCCCACAGGGAGTCAGTGGTGTAAACTGTAAAGTAACCAAGTACATTTACTCAAGTAATGTACTTAAAGACAATCTTGAGTTATTTTTAATTTACTGGAGAATTTCCCATTTTCTATACTTTTACTTCTACTCCACTACATCTCAGAGGCAAATGTTGTAGGCCTACTTTTACTCCACGACAATTATTTGAAAACTTCCAGTTACTAGTTACTTTGCAGATATAAACTAGAATGCACTCTGTCGAGGTGCCAACATCATGTTGGCACCTCGACAGAGTGTGCGCAGAGTGTAGGCTACCAACATGCGCCTTGTGCACTCATGGCCATGTATGGTCTACTTGTGTGCCAGCAGAGTGTGAAAGTACTGCGTTCGGTGTATCCACCTCTTTCCGCGGGAATTTACTGGAGAATTTTTTGCACCACACTTCCGGTTAACAGCAGACATACAAGCTCACGTCGCGTCGCAGAAGCAACCGTTGTGAGCTTGTAGATCACACTCGGCTGCGGCGGCGGAAGCTCCGTGCAACTTCTGCGCAATGCATGATGGGATGTTGGAAAGTTGTGGATATGTCTTGTCACGTATCTGTCTGCCCAGTGTTATTTATAACAGGTCGCACTTGTTTATGGTGACGTCACCAAGACTGCTAGTAACTCATTGGCTGTTGATGGTGACATCACCATGAATGCTGGTCCCTGATTGGCTATGGGTGTAAACACAACACAGAAGATGCGACAGGACACAACACGACAGAGGACACAACAGAAACGCAGTACTTGCGCACTCTGCTGCCGCAAGTATTGATTATTATATTATAAAACATATATTAACCACTTTAACCATAAATACATTATTGGAACTCCCCAAGAGGAAATCAATTCAATGTCAATATTGGGAGTAATACCATATTGTGACAACATTATAATTTTTTAACATTTATTTTTCTAAAATAAAATAAAATAAATAAATAGAGAAAAATCTACAAGCTCATGACTTTTAGACAATCTTTTCAAATGGGGGTCCGCGGGCTAACAAGTGTCAAGTTGGGGGTCCTTCCTTGACATGAAAAAGTTTGAGAACCACTGAACCAACAGGTTGACTGACTTGTCTTGATAAATGACAACCATGCCCCCCCCCCTCCCAAACCCGACGAGCAAGAGACAGTCCTCTACGTCACACATCAGGAATGCGATGACGACTGGACTGACTGCTGCTGGCTGCACCACCGAGGCCTGTGATGAACTCCACGACAAAGTAAGGTTGTTTAGTTTACCGAAACTAAAAAAGTAACGAACGTTCAGTAGGAATAAGTGACCCGCAGACGCTTTTTAACGTGTGAGAGGTGGTGTGGGGGACGTGTATTGAATTGGGGGTCCGTAGAGAGACGAGTATTCTGGTGGAGGTATTCTAGTCTAGAATTTCTAGACTAGTAGCAGCAGCAGCGGCGTCAGTTCAGAAAAAGCTAAGGTATGGCAACATGACTGGTGTCTTGCACACCAGTCATGTTGCCATACCTTAGCAACAGGCACGATTACAGTACATTCTATTATTTTCCCCTGTAGCCAAGGTATGGCAGGCTGCCATAGCTTGCCATACCCAATTGACGCCTCTGACTAGTAGCCCCTCGGAGAGAGGCGAGAGACACGAGCTGAACTCGCGTCGCCCTGTCCGTCCGTCCCCGTTTCGCTTTCAAACAAGTAAACAAACATGTCATTAAAGTTAATTGTCGCCAGTTATCCCTCAACGGCGTGTTATTTAGATGTTCGAGGCTGTTAATTTCACACAATTATGACGCAAAACGGGGCCAGTTTTAGACGGGAGGAGCGGGGGGCAGACGTGAAGTGAAAGCCTGGCTTGGTTGGCCGCCGCTACTACGGGTTTGCTTTTTACACATTTTTTGAATGAAGCAGCAGAAACGCAAAGATTATATCCACTCACCCTCCATCATTCTGCAGTACACTACACACACACTCTCTCTGACTGAACTGAGCAGCATGTTGTGGCTTTGTGTGTCTAGATGATCACACTGAAGGGAACAAGAAGAGACGCGGTGGTGGAACTATAAGGTAGGAAATGCTGTAGTACTACTACTAGCATAATATTGATTGGTTTTCTCTGTCCTAGCTCTGCTTTGGGCTGCATTTCACGCCATATTGTTTCCATCGCGGAAGTTTACATTTTGCTACATTGTAACGACGGCGGTGTCTGTCTTTACAATCCAGCTGCAATGTATGCAACGACTTTGACAATTAATTGACAGTCTATGCAACGAAGTTGTTGACGCTACTACGCTAGAGAGCTCAGCTATGGCTAATCGATGTGCAACTATAATGAGCTCCATAGCGAGAACATGCACACATACACACCACGCACAACAACCTCGGCAAATGGCTTTAAATCACAGAATGATAAAGCCGCGTTGTGATTAATTTCATGGCCCAGCAATCCTCCGATTTGAGTGAGTGCTCAGCCGGATTACGAGAGGGTTTAAATCAGGTCGGTTCTGCTAGTGGGGCAGGCATGTCACTGGCTGAGTCAGTGCACTGTATGATATTGTAATCGGACACTGAATAAAGAAAGGCAATTCAAATCAAATCCCATGTCAATACAGCACAGGAGCCTGGTGATTAAACAGTTCACCAGAAAGACTTAAGAGATGAAACATCAATTATGATGTGGTGAAATACTGTATCCCTGTGTAGGCTACCCTTGTTGTCTCTTGCCTAGTTATAATCCTCTTACAAGCGGAAACATCATTCCAGAATCCAGAGTATCAAACTGGCATAATATATAACCACCACCAACATGAATGTGTTCTGTCAGTTTGATGTCTTTGACAATGCTGACATTTTCTGTGATTGGGCATGTGCTTGCATAGATTTAAATATAAGACAAATGGCAATCTTGCATCACTCACAGGCTGTCCAAAAACCAGCACCAACAACAAAATGATTGGAAAATATAGTACCAACACTGCAACACACACCACACTCGTGTCCCAGAATCATGGCCAACACTTTACCTGGGAGAAGTGGGTCAAAGAAATACTTTGAGATTTGTTGTTTGTTTTATTTATAGTTAGAAATTAAGGATTTGTATTTAGGCTAATTGCATATTGCATACTATACTATATATATAAAAATGCTAAATCTGATGCCTTATTGTGTCAGAATATTGACGTCCGGTTGGGCAGGATGATGGACAAAATCGACATTAAATCAATATCTGGAGTAATACCATATCGTGACAATAATGAAATACTTGAAGATTTGTTTTTTGTTTTATGTATAGTTCTTAATGTCTGGCTGCGTAATGTCAGATTTTTTTTATGACTATGTAGTGTGCAGAAAATAGTCCATCTACTACAAGCTCACTACGTCACAGGTGCAATGCGTAGTAAGCTTTCAGATCATACATTTTAATTTTTTTATAATCAAAAAAGTATTGAGTTTTCACATAAATGTGTGACAGAAAAGTATTAAAATATTGTACAAACTGCAATAAAACAAATTAAAGACATACCAAACGGAAACAAGAACAAAAAAAAAGACAAAAACAAAAATACGGGCAAACAGCACAATACAATTTTCATACAGTTATCCATACTTATCCATACACAGTCAATTATTCAGAGTGGTAACATCTCCACACAAGGGGCACACTAAAAGGTAAATTGAAGGAGTACAGCTGGGGCTTTCCATTATAAATCAGTGTAGCTAGATCCTTGGCCAAATATTTAGAAAATTGTCTGTCTTCTCTTTTAATTTGGCACTGAGTCTTTCCATTGGTAGTACTCTGTATATTTATCCATACATTTTTCTATGTGCGACACCACTGTAGATTGGAGCATAACTTAGGCATTAAGTGTATCATCAGGAGTCTTCTGGACGCTTTTGTGTTTTTATATGTGTGCAGCCTCCCCCCTTTTTCCCTTGACAAGAAGACAGCATTTCATTGGCAGGGATCGTTCAAAAGCTGGTTACACCTTTGTCAACTCAGCTGTTGTTATTTATCCTCAAGAGGATGTGTAATATATTGTTGTGAACCAGGTGTTTATGTACAGACATATCATGACATGACACTTCCTGACTGTCTAGTTTCTGTGTTGACTTGAGTCAAACTCATCTGTACTGCCATGTGTAAACAGACAGAGACAATAACTATTGTGGTGGATACAGTCAATGGTAGCTATGGAGTTGCACCTGTACTTGTCTGTGTTTTTGTTTGTTTGTTTGCGTGTGTGCGCACTGCGCACATTCAAGGGTCTTGGTGTTAAATACACATGTGTTTGACCCGGAACATAGTGTGGATCTGGTGGAATTCCCCAGCCCTTTGGGAGTGACTGTTCCCTTCCTGCTCCTCAACTAGAAACCCATTGTTAAGTGCATGTGTCCGCGATGCAGCATCCCTCGGTTTCCACTGGTTACCTATGACACAAATACACACAGAAGCCACAGCTATGGGTCATGTGAATCTGAGTGGGAGCTGAAACGGAATTCTGCTGCGCATTTCACTGGGCGGGAAGCAATTTCAGCAATTTCAGCAAAGTCAGTACTAGAGAATCTAACTTGGTGGGATACTGCAGTGCAGACCGTGTAGGTTCTGGTTTGTGCTCAGATGGGAAAATTCACTGTAAGCAAAGTCACTTAATCCTAATTTACTTCGTTGTAATTCGAATGGCAAAAAGGAAATTCTGCAAGCTCACAAGACATCACAATGCAATGTGTTGTGAGATTGTACATTTTGCATTTTAGGAGATTTAAGAAAAATGTCAGTCCAAAAATAGAGATGCCAGGGCGAAAGTTACAAAATTATATTTTTCATTATTATATGCCTGCTTATGCAACAAAACGAAAACCAAATTGATAGTCTGTCAAAATGACGTGAGAGAGTGAACAAAGTTCAACAAACTGACCCTGTCACAATTACCATGATGAAACCTAACACAAACGTCTTCCTTTGTCCCACTGTGGCCTTAACAGTAGCCTGTCATGTCTGGCCCTACCTGGCTGCCGCCAAGGACTCAAGATAACCCAGAGCGTGTGGTCCCCCAGATGTCTCACTCAGGAGGTCCAGCCATATACCGAACCCCCAACAAGAAGGGCACGTCAGACCCCCGACCTAAATATGGCCACTATGACCAGAATGGAGGGGGAGGAGGTGGGAATAGATACATGGCTACTGGGCCCACAGGTAAGATCACATCATTCAGTCGACACATGTTGCAAGAAACAGTGGAGTCCACTAAAGCACTGGTTCCCAAACGTTTTAGCTTGAGACCCAAAAGAGAGATTAGACTTTTGCCCGGGACGCAAACTAGTGAAAATAGCAGATCTACAAGCGGACGCCACGGTGTCGCTTCGCACCGCGTTGCGAGCTTGTAGATCATCTATTTTCACTAGGCTTAATTATTATAATGTTTTATTTATGGAATTTCTTATAGTTGTTGTTTACAATGTATAACATTATTAAAAAATATATTTTAAAAATATTAAAAAAAAAATTAGTAAAAGAAAATGTGATTTTTACTTGAGTTGTTGTGACACATAGAGATTAGTCTGTGACCCACAAATCGGTCCTGACCCAGTGTTTGGGAAACGGTGTAATAAAGGTCTAAATAAATAAAGGTGGTTTAGGCCAAGATAATAAACACTCACAGATTTGATGCCTATCCTCCAAATGAAAGGTGGACCCATGCAGCATCCCTCTAGCGATCACTATTACCCACCTCCTCATGGACCCAAAGAGGACCGCAACTGGAGCCCTCACATGGACAGTTATGAGCTAATGGTAAGTGGCTATTGTGTAATTTAGTATATAAAATACAGCGTTCTGTGTTTTACCATTAAAGCTGTGTGTAGGCTACCAGCTGTGGTCATTTGAAATCTACAGAAACGTCATCTACCTAAACGTCTTGAAATCTGTGTGTTACTTTAGCCCTGTAAGTGATACAGTACCATGCAACAGGTGTGATTTTTACAAACACGACACACATGCTTATCTCCTTGTATGGGCCGTTCTGCCCGTGACATCAGCTGTGGTGATGTTGGTTTCTACGTACTTTCTATGACGATAGTCTCGTGTGACATTAGTCTCTTACTACGGACATAGGGATATACACACAAAGCCAGACATAGAAGCGGTTAGCACCGCTCAAAGATTGACACGTAAGACCCCGGGTTACATTTTACTGTGTAGAACAATTGGGAAATGATTCATACTGTATGTGTACACACAATGATGTTTAAGAACTGTAATGAAATATGCGCTGCTCGCTGCTGAAGAACTAACGTGTTTGAAATTGTGCTTGTAGCACCGGGGCCATGAAAAGCCTGCAGGCCATCATTCCAACATTGATGCAGATATAGACTCTCTCACATCTATGCTGGCAGACCTGGACAGTCACCCTCACAACTCCAGCACACAGGTATGGCATTGCAATCACAAACCATAACCTTTCATTTGAATTCTGTAAAGTATTGTCCACTTTTGTCTTAAGCAGTAGTTGTTTTTCTTTATTACATTGATTATGTTTAAAATGTTTCACAAAATACACATCCCCCAACCGCCATCCCATTACTTTTCTCACAGAACAATGTTCCTTGTGTCTAAGCAGTAGTGGTTTATTTCTTTATTACATTCTGTTACGTTTAAACTGTCTCACAAAATAAACATCCCCCAACCGCCATCCCACCCAGAAATAAATTCAAAAACATACATGGAGGAGTTTAGGGTGTTCTACATCGTACAGGGGTCTTCATCGTACATTTTATTAAAAACATTGAAACGGTGACACTGAAACGTCATTCTTCTCACGCTTTCTTGCTCTCCACAGCTGTATGACAACGTGCCTTACGACAAACCCCTTTCTTGCTCTGCTCCACAGCTGTATGACAATGTGCCTTACAACAAACACCTCTCAGGGGACCGTTACACGTCCGCAACCCAGAGCGGACCTTCGCCCCAGGGGCGCCCGTCCATGGGTTACCCGCCTCATCCCCAAAGCCAGTACCACCCATCACCACCGTACTCCAATGAGCACCAGGTGCCCCAGTACCCCAGCTCCCACCAGCAGGACTACTACTCCTCCTCCTCCTCTTCGCCCAAGCCCTACCCCCAGCCCGTCCCCGCCTCTTACACCACCGCCTCTACGCCCACTGGCCCCAGGTTCAGTGTGCAGGTCAAGACGGCCCAGCCTGTCACCTACTCCCAGACTGGGAGACAGGCCGAACAGGCCTACACTCCGCCGCCTCCCCGCCAGCACACGTCGCGCCCCCCACCCCAGACTCCGGGAGGTCCCCAGGGCTGGTACTCTCAGCATCCCGCTGCCCAGACCCAGGAGATGCACTCGGAGGCTGTGTACAAGGGGAGTGCCACGGGTAATGGAGGAAGACCCAGCCAGGTTTCTGTGTCCAAGAGGGGACTGGAGAGCAGCCAACCAGGGGCCTATCAACCTAGCAAGGTAGGTTCTGAGTGGTCCTCTTCCTTGCCTAGTCATCTCTTTTTGATCCATGTGTACATACGATTGGTATTTCAAAGTGTGGAGTCTTGAAACAAACATTGTGCACAGTGACAGAATTCAAAGAGTCATCAAGAGATGTGTGTCGCAGTATTTCCTTATTTCCTCCATCAGGGGTCAGCAACATCAAGGCCTGAGGAAGAGCTGGATCGACTAACCAAGAAGCTGGTGTATGACATGAATCACCCCCCTGTTGAGGAATATTTTGGTACTGTCTTTATTTGATATATTTATTTTCTATATTGCCACACCCAAAAAAAATCTGTGTTTAAAACATATTTTTCATCACTAACTTGCCGATGTCACATCCTGCCCTTAGCTACTCGTATTTGTTCTGTGCACTTAAGTCGGCCATTTCGTTTCAGGTCGGTGTGCGCGTTGCGGTGACAACGTGCTCGGTGATGGCAGCGGTTGTATCGCTATGGAACAGGTGTTCCACGTGGAGTGTTTCACTTGTATCACCTGCCATGCTCGCCTCAGAGGCCAACCCTTCTACGCCCTGGACAAGAAGAGCTACTGCGAGAGCTGTTACATTGTGAGTGGAGGAACTGCAGTAGTTGGCTAAATCAGGGGTCTTCATCGTTTTCAGGCCAAGTACCCCTTAATTGAGAAAGAGATGAAGCAGGGACCCCCACAACTTGTTCATATATAGTTTCATTGTTTGACAGCACACTTAGTCTGCTCTTTTTTCCCCTCTACGCCAAACGTCTTTGCCGAAAATAGCCGATCTACTGAGCTTGTAGATCTGCTATTTTTGGCTAAAGTATAATTCAGTAAATGGACGCGAGGGTTCAAGTGGTTAATATAAAAAAGACACAGATTTGGAGGACCCGCTAGGGGTCCCGGACTCCCTGTTGAAGACCCTTGGGCTAAAGGATAATTGATAGGTACTTCGTCATATGATGCAGTCCTTTTCAAGTTTTCCCTTTTTTAAATTTTTGTAACAATTTTGATATTTCAAGACTTCTTGGTCACCTGTAATATTTTGTGGCACTGCAACCCAATTTCTAACACTATTATCCATGCTCCAATATTTTTCAGAGCACCCTAGAGCGCTGCTCCAAGTGCTCTAAACCAATCTTGGACCGTATCCTGCGGGCCATGGGCAAGGCGTATCACCCCCGCTGCTTCACCTGTGTGGTTTGTAACTGCTGCCTGGATGGGGTGCCCTTCACAGTGGATGCCACTTCCCAGATCCACTGCATAGACGACTTCCACAGGTCCATACACGACTCCCTATACTGAAAGACTGTTAATTTTACCCTGTTCAGACAAAGTGAACATAGACCCCGCCAGCATTCCACAATTCCGAATTGCGTAAATCACCGCAGATTTCTTGGTTGTCCGTGGATTTCTCACCCCTCCGCAGAATATAGTCGCGGGTGCATTTTCGCAGAGCTGCCAGCTAATATATTTATTACTACTATATTACAAGGATTTGTCTTCTTCACATGGCTCTGGGGGGACTCTGGGGGGTTTGACTGACGGACTGGTCCCTCATAGTCCTACTGAATCGGTGTGTCATGACAATGACAATCCTAATGCAGAAGAGAATATATTACAGATATTACACCCATACTAGGTATCCTCTATAACAGTGGTTCTCAACCTGTGGTATACTGTATGTACTATGTACCACTGGTGGTACATAGTATAAAAACTATTATTTGAATATTCTATTATTTTCACCCTCCCTAATTACAATTAATTGTATCTATTTCATAAGGGATTTTTTACTTGATTATAAAATATATATATAAAAATAATTTTAGCTTGATAACCGGTCATTTTAGGTTGTTTTTGAATGTCTGCAGAATCAAGGATTGTTCTCCACAGAATCAGGATTGTTCTCAGCGGAATCCTTGGGGGACTAGATAATCATTTCATCTCTGTTCTTTGTGCTATTATTAATTACATCCATATTGCTCCTTGTGCTTCATGACAGGAAGTTTGCCCCTCGCTGCTCGGTGTGTGGTCAGGCTATCATGCCAGAGCCTGGTCAGGAGGAGACGGTCAGGATAGTCGCACTGGACCGGAGTTTTCACGTCGACTGCTACGTCTGTGAGGTAGCCCTTAGTACTACTTTTGTACAGCTGGTAACTACATTGCAGGCAGTGTACAGTGATTAATGTATAGATGGAAATAATAAAACTAGCAGTATTTCTTCTGAGACTGCGGTTGAATCGAACTGACGGACACGTTCATCTCCTACAGGAATGCGGCCTCTTGCTGTCCTCTGAAGGTGAGGGCCGTGGCTGCTACCCACTAGATGGCCATATCCTGTGCAAGAGCTGCAGTGCTCGCCGCATCCAGGACCTGTCGGCCAAAATCTCTACGGACTGCTAGCACTCCTATTGGCTGCTCGAGCCCATCAGCGTCCATATGTCAGCCAGTCATGGAGTCCAGGGTCAAGTCCTTTTCCAAATGGAATCATTAATTTGAGAAGGGTTACTTTATTATGGGTTATATATATATTTTGTTTTGATGTCACACGTTGTGATCTCATGCTGTCTCTGCCTGTTAAAACCGTGTACTCAAGAATCAACATAAATGATAGGGTTCCCTCTGGTGGCACCAGTGCTAAGAGAGGAACATTTATTCCCTGACATGATATAATTCCTGTCAGTACTCTACAACACTGGTTCTCAACCTGTGGGTCGGGACTCCCAGGGGGGTCCCCAAATTATTTTTTTAAAGTGACAATTTAAATACCTTTTAATTATTAAACATTAAACATTGGCCAAATTGTCAAATATTAGAGGCAGATCTGTAGATCGGCTATTTTCACAATAAAACTGTTATACAAAATGTGCTTGTCAGGTTGGGGGGTCCCAAGTTAAAATATTTGGGGGTCGCGGTCTGAAAAGGTTGAGAACCAGTGTGCTACAACACTGGTTCTCAACCAGGGGTCCGTTGGAAGTAATGGGTCTGTAACTCTCTGAAAAAAAGGTTGAGAATCATTGCACTGAAATACATTTCTTAATGTTTAAAGGGGTATTTTTAAAATCTACTCTGGCTTGTGTGTGCATCCCGGGACAGTTTTTCGGTTGCTTGATTCAATATTTAGTCGTTTAATATTCATTTGATCAGATATGCTCCCCTCCAATCTAAACCCATGCAGCTTCAAACTCCATAAAAACAAATGTTCTGTGTATTGACCTTGTCCTAATTATTCTTTTCTTATTTCCAATTTTCACATACAATTAAACAATAAATTGAATAATAGATTTAACAATTCCACAACTCCAAACTCCTGTTAAGCAAATACATTTAAAAACTATGAGGGGTGTACACTAAAGCCCAAGTAGACATTAAAATGTCCTCAGAAGTGCTAAGCGATAGAATCCCTTTAAGTCCTATATTAGTGCTGCACAGTGGCCCTGATCTGCAGGCAGCTAGGGCTACACTAATCATTAGATTCCCTAAACTCTGGGGTTGGTTAACTGTGTCCTTATTGCCTCTTGTACTCTCCCTATCAGAGACACTGACCCGTGTAGTGTATGTTGAGCATATTCATTAAGAGGGAAAGAAGAGGAGATTCGATTGAAGGGAATGTGATGCTATCCAGGACAATGTCTTCCATGCTTGGAGGTAATCGGTGAAAAGTCTCAGTGTATACTTGTATATTTTGAAATCGCCACACTAACGTACTTAACTGCCTCAAAACAAATGCATTTGAGAAGCACATAATGCAGCACTACAGTACCTATAGCTCTCTATAACATGAAGTTTTGCTTGGAGGGTTTATCTGTTGTGTTGGAAAGCATGTCGTTTTAATGCAGTGAACTTTTGCAGTGAGTAGCCTAATGGGATCAGAAAAGTAGACCGAACGAGTGTGTAGAATATTAACGATTATCTCTGGGTTCTTGCAGAAGGCGAGAACAATGTAGAACACAACATTAAGTTTACCCCATATCAACATTAAAGTATCACAATATGACATACCATAGTTATTAAAACAAACCGTAGGGACTTTCTTAATACGAGCCAAATCAACACTTGATTGTTGAATGTCCATAAAACAAGGCAACTCAATGCGCTTATATCAGCTTTTGTATTTACTTCTTTTTTTGTTTGGTTGATACTTGACTGTTACATTTGAAGATGAAAGGTGCAATGAAGTCAAACGCCACTATTTAATGGAAAAACAGGGTGTTCATCTGACAAGATGCTTGTAGGTCATGAAAACATCCTGCTATGTACATGCCTGTAGCTTGAACTTCATGTATGGAGTTCTGCTTTATGCTTGTCCCTGCACTCCTGTCAGCCCATTCGGTCATATTTTTGAGCCTATATGTTACAGTACAGTATTTATGATAACATTTGATTTTGTTTTTAATAGTTCTGTCTTTCCGTCCCAGTTTTCTTCAGTTTTCTGTGTGATGTCAAGGGCTAGTAACTAAAGCCTTATTCCACAAATCTTGTGATGATAATCCTTTGAAACCCCTTTTAGTCTTTGTGAATCCTGTGTTCTTGTTACAAAACTTGATCATGCTAAAATGGGTAATCGGCACAATGCTTTTGACAGTAGCATTTTACACAATTTTTAATTTATTTCATCTCATTGTTTTGATTTTTTTGTATTATCGAGTTGTTCAATCGTGTCATGTTTTGAAATTCTAAACCATGCCAATTTTGTGTCATAGAAATCATACTCCAGAAGTCGTCTACTTTATATTTTTGTGCCGTTTTACGATATCCTTCCGTCTTGTGGCTCAGTCTTAGCCTTGAAGGCTAACAACCTATGTAAAGTTTTGGAATGCTGTGAAGTGTAATCTGTGAACGCAGACTGGTATAAGCCCATGGTACTGCAGCAGACTAATGTTCATAGAATAACCCAAGAAGGCTTTTGTACTGACAAAATGGTACAAATGGTTGTAAAAACTGATTTTGTGAGCAGTAGGACCCGAGTACAGTAGTTGGAGTGTGTGGGGATGTGTGTTGATCCATGTGTGCATTGTTTCTCCTAATACAGATTGTAGTATGTAATTGATGCATACATATTAAAATATAATTTTCCAGCGAGTTAATTGATGCCATTGTCGTGTTTTGTTTATGAAAGAAGCGGAAAAAAGGGTGTAGTCTGAGATAATTATCTTTTACACTGATTAAAGGTAGGGTAAGTGATATCTTTTGTTTAAGCAAGTGTTAAATAGCTCTATTGTGATGGTGCTCATTTCTATAGTGTGTTAGTTCACTCCAGAATTTTGATGTCGGGATACCAATGTTATCCAACCAGGAGAGAAATCAGGGTATAGATTAAACAAGTGAAATTGGAAGTGATGACGAAATGATAAATGATCAGACAAAATTGGAACTGGAACACTATAAAATTGAAGCTGATAAATGGGTACTTGCTCCTGGTTGGCTGAAATTAATGGCAACCTACCTGAAAATGTATTTTCTGTTTATTAAAGACTTGGAAAGATGGAGACCCCTGTCACTGAACAAAAAACTATAGCAATTAAATTACTATCAGAATATAGTACTTTGACCTTTTAACTTTTCTGTCTTCTTTTCCTCCTTTTTTCCTATTTTATTTTTTTACCAAAAAATAACACTTACCTCAAGAGCTACTTTGATATGCCTTTATACTACCCCTGGGTCTTTCTTGTCCGAATCACCAATTAATATTGCTTTTTCATTAAAAAAATATTTATGTTGTATATACATTTTTTGCTTTATTTTATATTGTAGACACCCTCCTATCAGTTACTTTATTTCCAAAGACAGAAAGACCCAGGGGTAGTATAATAACAGAGAGAAAGTAGGCCTACACCAAGGGCAGAGAGAAGGGAGACATCAAGACATGATGGTTCTAGCTGTAGGCTGTTTCAACTCACGTCACAACTCACAAGGAGCATAATGGTCAGTGCACTGACTGAGCCACCAGGAACCCCCTATATCTATTTCCTACAGTAAAAGGATGTCAAACATACACATGAATACAGTATTCTGAACTAAAGCAGTAACACAGTAACAGTATAGGAACACGTGTCATTGAAAGATATAGACACTGAGACCACTGGCAAGAATCATGGAATATATTTTATTATCTGGACACAAAGATGCTCCAGCGCGAAACCATCTCATGTTAACATGAGGTGAATGTCTTCCAAAAGAAGTTCCGGCAGCCGGCCTTGCGCTCTCGGTGGGACCGAGGCAGGTGTCGCCGCACCACCTCTTCCCTGACCCCTGACTCTTCCTCCAGCTCAGGTAGTACCTCGTTTTCTCCTGCAGTGACCACTTCAGGCACAAGCTTCAGAAAGAGCAGGAGGTCGAGGTCCTATAGACAAGAATGGACGAGGAACTTATCTATCAGCTATTTCAATTTAAATCAATTCTTCACATTATTAACAATAATGGACAAAGACTTTTACGTTTTTCAGGAAAATGAAAACTGGATCCAAAACAAAACTATATTTATTTATATAATTTCATCCAAAATATGAAGGAATAATTATGACTGTTTGTCCGTTATGTAAAATAAGAGGATTAAATAGGATTAAAAGTTGAATTGAGTGGGAAAAATAAGCCTATTTTGGTCTAAATCAGTAAATAATTTGGCATAAGTCAGTGACACATTTTGCATCATAGGATGCAAAACACATCAGGATTGTGTTGATCGTCTCCCAAACAACAATAAAATAAGATTGGGTTGTCCCAGAGGTGAAATGGCTCTTTAAGGGGAAAAAAATGTTTTCTCAAAAGGTGTAATAAGGTGATGAATTTAAAAACGTATAAAAAATAGAGTTGACATAATATTAACCCTGGTGCTGGCCTAGCTCTGGTCCATAGAGAGAGGAGTTCTCTCCTCTAACGCTATGAACCAGAGCTAGTGCTGGCCCACAGTCTGCTGTAATGCCATTGATCCATATTGTGAGAGAATCAAATAAATGTATCACTATTCCACTTACCTCATCCTTCATGAGGTCAGACTTCAGCAGTTCTGTCACCATGTCTCTGTGTGGAGCGCTGCTGACTCTGACCAGCAGCACACTGGAGAGCAGAACCACCAGGAGAACTGGAAGATGAGCGTGCAGCATCTTCCCCTTCAACAGACGAACGGCCCGGATGAAAACTATCAAGAAATACCCCGTCTGAGCCTCGTTTCAACACTGACAAAGTCTGATGCTGCAGACCGGGTCCAGCAGTGGCCAGCCACCAGGTTGAAAAGCTGAACAGTTCCCCACAGTTTGAGAGATCAGTTGGTCAACATTCAGTTTGCCGAGCTGATATATGGATTTCTTCATCCACAAGCATCCTCATCCTCAGGGCCATGAACGATGCTTTGATTGGACGAGGGTGATGTTCACAAGGTGGTGAGGTGTGAGGTGGGTGGGCTGTGGGTTTGAGGTGCCGGGAGGAAAAGTTTGTGGTAAAAGGAAGTACAAGGACATAATTATCCACACCAAATGCCCGAAGAGTAACTTAACAAATGTCAAGTGCTTGTACGACATTAAATTCTATTTCTGCCTTTTGTTTTTGCATAGTTTCTGCTTAACAGAAGTGGTTCTAAGAATATGGGTACCAGTGGGGTGTCATTCAGCATTAGCCAACATCAGAGCTTTGTGCGTCTCCGGGGCACCACATGAGGTCTGGGGGCTGCGTGGTGTTGTTAATGACACAAAGTGACTCAAATGTTAATTTGAGTCTGCAAGGACACTGTTAACCAATGTGAACTCCCTGTACCCTTCCTCCCATTACTTACCACCCTCTGAGTTCCTGGAAAATTAATATCTATAAAGGTCAAATTCATGAATCAGTGATGCAAACACATGTAGGGTGAAGAAATAGAGCTACCCGAAGACAGAACCCCCCCTGAAACAGGTGAAACACATTGTTACCATGTCACGTAGTGACATTTGTCACTAACCCTGTGACAAATGTCTCTTGTGTTATTATGAATAGGAAATCATATTTGTTTTCAGGTCAATAAGACACTGTAAGTAAATTATGTTTTTTTTAATCCTGAAATTAGAAGAAGTAGTCCTGTGCCCGGGTGTGTGCACAGTATATGAGTGCACAGTATATGAGGGATTGAATCTCCCTGAGGAGTCTCAGAAGTAATGTTGGTTCGTCTTTTGTGCCTATGGTGTTCCGTGTCCAGGCCAGTCTGTGATGTCATCTCCAGATTTGGGCATGCACTGTAGTAATGTCAGTCATCTCCAAATGTGGTGACTTGTTTCATCATGTCAGACAGACATTATTTGGGCATTGTTTCAGCATGCGACTATATATGGTGGCGACACTGTTTAATATCAGTGATGTTAGCATGCAGACTGTTTTCACTGTTTTTAATTCGGTAAATTAATAGTTAGATATCAAACATTTCTAAAGTATACTATGATAATTACTAATTAGTTAGTCCGTCCATCCATGAGTAACTGTTGCACAACTGCATCACTTTCCTCAACTCTCTCACTCTGAAAATGAGTGGTGCTATATTTGTTATCTGCTTTAGATTAGAGTATAATAACCAGTGCTGTATACGGTCAGAATATCTGGTCAGGGGTGAGCTTGCACTAGAATCTGGACAGTGTCAGAAAGCAAAAATGATAATGTATCATAGAAATTATAACCTTATTATATGTATTCCTTTAGGTAAAATATAAGCATTTACTCATTTTCATATTGGTTAATGGTTATTAGAGGTCAAACTGTTTCAAATTACAGTTTGTTTCCAGATTAGAGTGAACCTAACCCATCTTCAGGGGAATTTTGAAGGTAAAAAGTTAAAAGGATGTGGGTTTGAACCAAGGATACAGACGGAAAGTCACAGGAAGCACCACACATTCATTCCTGTAGATCTTTTCAACTTGAATGGCCAGTGTTTGGGTTGATATCAAAGTGTAAGTAACAACGGTGTGTGGCCCATAGATCAGGAGCATATATCCTGTTTATGTAGCGTGAGGCAGCTTGATGTACAGTACAAGTACGCCCCCTGAACATGACGATAGTATGTCACACGGACTTATCCCCGATCTATCAAACCTTAATGCTAAGTACCAAGCAGGGAGGCTTTGGGGTACCATTTTTATGGTCTGGTATGACTTGGCTGGAGTTTGAACCCAACCTCCCAATCTCAGGGCTGACACTCTAACCACAACAAGGCCAATGAACTGGTCTATATCAAAGTGTATTCATTGATTCATTCCATTCAAAATAGGTTTAGACTGTAACTAGATGGTGTTTGCTTCTTAATCAAGATAAATGGTCATTTTAAGAAACAATTTAAAAAGAATCAATGAGTCACTTATTATTATGGTGAGTTCTACATCTCAGTGTGCATAGGCACAATGACCTTTACTAATGTTTCTTCTAGCTCTCTCACCATGGACACTGATAGCTCATTAGTCACCCCCTGATCATGCCACCTCTGACTGGTAATAACATTTTCAAAGGAGAGGAAGATGTCATGACCACAGGTATCCAACTGGGTAGCCTGGTTGCAACCCCGGGGAGGTGTGTGTGTGTGTGTGTGTGTGTGTGTGTGTGTGTGTGAGTGTGTGCGTGCGTGCGTGCGTGCGTGCGCGCGTGCGTGCGTGCGTGCGTGAGTGAGTGAGTTCATACGTGTGTGTGTGTGTGTGTGTGTGTGTGTGTGTGTGTGTGTGTTTATTCTTCATACATGGCATGAAATAAATGAAACAGCATCAATCATCAGAGATCCATTAGCCTAAACTAATTAGGTTAGGCATCTTGATAGCTACCATAAACATTTCGTTCTTTAGCCTAGTTGTTTACTTGCAATATTCACAATATCAAATTGATTTAAACGTATATTATTTTATATTGTATCTAAATACTAGGCCTATTATTAATTTATTCTTTTAACAAGGTTAAAGGATTAGGTGCCTCTGCTCTGGACTTCCATATCCATAATATCCAAAGGCGTTCTGAAAACCAGTAGGGTCCCCTTAGCTCTGGTCCATAGCGTTAGTGGAGTTCTCCCTCCATCAACACTATAGGACCAGAGCTGGGGTCCCCTGTCCCCAACCACACTGACACAACTAGGCCTACCTGTATTCTGAGATGTGCAAAAGGTTAAATAGCACATTGTTGCCCTCTTGTGGTGCGTTGTCAATGTTTTAGGACATGATCAGCTATAGCTAGGCCTATAGCTATAAAAAGGACCCCAACTGAAACAATTATTAAGCCAAAGGCTTTCTTATGGTGTTAATCCTTTTAGATGACCTTGTACCAGTCAACTGTATTGTCATGTAGTCTACCTCTTCCTATATGCAAACCTCTAATAAAGTAATAAATCAATCAATCAATCAAGCAAGCAAGCAAGCTATATATTGGAATTCTAATACACAACTTAAATTAGAATAGGATGTAGGTCTACATAGTCACCAATTATTTATTATTGCTAGCTAGGCTACCTCCATGATAAATCAGAATAGGTCTACCAGAAAACTCGCCCTCTTTCAAAGTCATGATATCAACCTTCAGTTGTTGGTATGCTTGACTGATTGATTGATGGATGAATGATGGTGTGTACCAGTAGCCTGATACTTCAGTCCGCATATCACCACCCCCTGTTGGTGGGTGGTCCCCCACGTAGTGTGGTGTGTTGAGTCTGACGCTTGCAGTCAGGCTAGTGTACCAGATGGTGTGCGACTAACTACTGTGCCATGATTAAAATCCTCGACTCGCATTTTCATATGTGTATTAAATGTTAATTGTAATGCTCTGTATTGTAGGTAGTCTTGTAAACTCATATTTTTTAAGGCCATTTGTTTAGTTACCAGAACACGTGACCCTCACATCTAAGTTCTGGCTGCTACACGGCCCTCACACCTACAGTTGCCTACATTGCAGCACCGGTATGGGTTATTGTGTCAGGGGCTTTGTCAGAGTCCCTTTTGTGCCCATATATGGATATGTCTGTCTGTTTCTATCTGTCTTACTTGAGTCCCTTTTATACTCATATATGGAAATCTCTGTATATGTCAGTCCATGTGCCTTTATGCCCATATATGGAGATCACTGATGTCATCAGTATTATGCTCATTTATTGGAATGCCTAATTATAACCATATATGGTGTATTGGTTGATTTATCAAACATGGTCACTGACAAATTAGCAAAAGTAACCCCCAAGCACAAATAAGGCAGTAAACTAGACCCTAACTACCGCCCGATTTCAAGTATAAATTGACACGAAACTGTACCTTTTCTTATGCAAACTTCTAATGAAGTCTTCAATCAATCAATCAATCAATCAAATTTATTTATTTTAACCTTTTAAGATTAATACAACAATAATACTTTTTAATTTTGTATTTATTATAATAAAATTGATTGAATTTGATGGGGGTCACATAAGGCTCAAACCTTGACCAAATTTGGAGTCATGTCATAGATGACTAACCTCATAGACTGGTCGGTGACATGAATTCTCCTAGCTTGAAACATTACCAATAAAGAAATAACCCACAATGAAAGCAGTATTCTGGTGTCCTGATTTTTCGTTCTTTTTTATCTCTTTTTTTTCTGGAAGGAGCTAAGCTCCAACATCTGGCTTTGTCCGGGACGCCAAGCGTGGCCTACATCCGGCCCACCGCTCACTTCACTAGGTGTTTACTATCCAGAACCCAGTACAGGATGGGCATGACTTTTGTCACTTGGTGACACGGTTTTCATTTCAGTCATATTAGAAGGCCTGGCGTTTTGTTTTTTGCCTACGGACACCTTCGGGGTTTATGAGTCTATGAGTCCCTGAGCAAGACACTTAACCCGTAGCAGCTTACTGCTGCCCTCATCATAACCATCTGAGCGGCCATCATCAGGGTGAACCGGAAACAGAATTTCCCAGCGTAATAAGAGGTATAAAAAAAAAAAATACAAAAAAAAAAAAAAAGGAGACAGGGGGTGACAGTAAGGTGTCTCAGCTAGGATTCGAGCCAGGGTCAGCTGGGGGGAGCATAGACTTATTTACCTTATATGGTTATATTCTTGCTTTGGTTCATGTTGAACATGCAGAGGTCAGCGCTCACGCTCATTACATTCTGCACAATCTGCAGAGCCTTTTAAGATCCCAGCTCAGAACCGCGTGTTAATGAGCTGAACACATTTCTTTGAACCCACCAGCAGACCCGATAAATTGGGTTGTCATATTTTCCTGAGAGGTTACTAGTGGCTAGCTGGTTACCCAGAAGCTGGCCAGCTTCTGGGTAATGCGAGGTGTTCACAGCCTGCAACGGGCTGTCCACCATCCTCTGCTGGAATTCATGGATGAGACTTGAGACGTGGACGCTCTGGGCAGCGGTTCCCAAGCCTTTCCACTGCCAAGGACCCCAAATAACCATAGCCTCTTTTTTACGTTTAATATAGGGTTAAATATACTTGTATTTGGAATTGTATCATTCTTTGCATACATTTCTTTGATTTATATATTTTTTATAGTAGGCCTATAGCTTTCCTCTTCTTTCCAACTGGTCCCCCTGGCAGCCCCTTAACATTGTGAAACCCTGAGGGAAAATTCCTCCTGATCTTTCAACCACACTACTATTGGATTCTTGCATTAGATTGGAGGCTAATCGTTTGCAACATTCAAAATGACGATTTTGTTGAACAGCATCAATCAGGTAGCCTCACTAGCCTGACACTCAGCCTGAATTGACATTTCACTCCATTATCGCCAAAACACATTTTTAAAGGGGTGTGGCTAGCGATTCAGGGTCTGAACCTGAACCAGGCTATCAATCAGGATCAGATTGTCCAGATCCTCACACCACCATTCAAATGTCTCTCTGTGAGTGGCTCGCTATGGTTGGTTAGCATTTTACATTCAGTTGAGCAGCATCTTTTATCAGCCCGCCTTTGACCAAGGGCTCGAACATCAGACCTTTCCATATTTCTGATGCCAGCACTTCAATATCCTTCCTGGCTTCCTTGTCCTTGCCCTCCTCCGCCTCCGTGTCATCTGTTGCTTTCACATTGTTGAGAAAGCTGTACATGCTGTTCATGTACTTAACGCCCTTGGTGTACCCTTCTGAGTGTTTGTGGTACATCAGTTGAGCGTCATTTGATTCCATTATCTCCTGGTACAAATGCTTGACATGAGCTTCCAGAAGGGCCTTGGTCTGCGCGTACAAGGGGGCACTCTGGGAAGGCAGTGCAGAGCACAGCGTGTAAATGGAAGAGACGGCGGCACTCCACGCAGCTCGGTCCACACGGTCATGAGTCAGAACTGCCTGTACTGTTGGCAGTATCTTGTTCCATGTCTCTGCAAAATCCACTGCCCGTGGCTTCAAGGACATTTTGTATTGGAATCTGGGAGATAATTCACTTGTTTTAAAAAACTCAAGGCAGAACTTATCGTATTCTTCTATTGCACCTGGTGTACTGTTATGCTTAGAAGTCAAATTACCAGATATCTTCTGCTCGTTTGCACAAACTCAGCCAAGTGAGCAATCTGTTGCATTATATAGGCCTACACTGTGACGTACAGTATGACATCACTGGAGTGTCAGTGCAGCAGTCTTTGTGGGATGTGTTACTAGACACCTTTACAAACACATTGGTGAAGAACGTTTTTGGTAAGGAATTTATTCCAGGACTTTTTGAAGCGGTGAAAGCCGCTTCCAAGGAGTGGCTTTGTGTGTCCCATGTCCATATATGGTCATTTCAGTCCAGAATGAACAGTTTTTTTCAAAAACAAAATGTGTGTCCCATGTCATACTCCATATATGGTCATTTCAGTCCAGAATGAACAGGTTTTTATCAAAAACAAAATGTCTGTCACCTCATGTCCATATATGGTCATTTCAGTCCAGAATGAACAGGTTTTATCTGTCCCGTACGTCCAGAATATGTGTGTAGCGTCCGTCCCGGTCTGATGATTGGATACTTTGAGGATTGGTCAAGCTTCATATGACAATTCGGCCCTCCAGATAAAATCATTCATTCATTCAGAATATAAAGAATGTACAGATCACAGAGTTCATAACTCTAGAACACATAGAATAACAGTTCACCGCTTCACTTCGAACCAAGGTTTGATTTTTACAATATTCCCTTCTTACATGTGTATGGGTAAATATAGTCTGCATTGACCAGGCCGATGCCCACTGGTGACACATGCCCGTCATGATCCTCTACGGGGATTTGCAGATTTATCAATGTTTTGGACAAGATCCCACCCGATTAACTTTCCACTCGGCACCTCGGGGTGGCGCCGTGGTAGATTGCCTGCCCACCACAGAGGAGGATGTGGGTTTGAAGCCACTGTGGTGCATCCATAGCCTTGTCTTTAATCTGCAATTTGTGTCTAAATTTAGCAGTGTTGAAAATGCGTCAAATTCAAGTTACTGGCCTGGAATTCAAATAGTCCCGTTGTCTACCAGATCTTTGCAAGCAAGGACCATTATTTCATTTGTACAGTCTACTAACTTGTTAAATATCATGGTCAAAGCTAAACTATTGCTAAAACCAAACTACAGCCACTATCCCAAGTCAATCACTTAACAAATAAAACAAATTTCTTAAGAGACAATTTTATTACAAAACAAATGCATTTGAGATCAGTCACAGTAAAAACATTAGGTTTCTTTGGAGTACTGTAAGCAAATAAAGTACCATATCAGAACCAATTTAACAAAATTTGAAACATAGTGACCTCTGTAGTTTTTGACGGCTTTTTTTTTTTGGGTGGGGGGGGGGGGGGGGGTCGGTCCTCCTCCCTATGTTCCTCAGGTTCTATGTCCCCCAATTCCCCACAAAAAAGGTTTGTTCCCTTGGTTCTATGTTCCCCATTCGACCAAATAAAGATTGTTCCTCGCTCACAAAAAAAAAGTTCATGTCCATGTTCCGTTGTGCGTTTAGTGATAATAATTTGTTTGGGTGACCGGGGGAATTTCTGGTGTGTTTAGAGATTTATTAATAATTAGTTTGGGTGAGCGGGGGAATTTCTGGTGCATTTAGAGATATTAATAATTAGTTTGGGTGAGCAGGGGAATTTCTGGTGCATTTAGAGATATATTAATAATTAGTTTGGGTGAGATGGGGAATTTCTGGTGCATTTAGAGATATTAATAATTAGTTTGGGTGAGCGGGGGAATTTCTGGTAAAGGGAAACTTATTTTTAGGTAAACGGGGAACATTTAACCTTTTTTGGTTGAGCGGGGAACATAGAACCCAGTGAACATAGAACCTTTTTTGGGTAAGCGGGGAACAGAACATTTTTTGAGGGGGTAAGTGGGGAACCATAGGGTCCCTAAAGAGGCTATGTGCGTCTGACATTTTGAACCCCTGTGCGGACTCTGATGTACTTGGCTCTGGGACGTATAGCAGGAAGCTGGGTGATGGGTCGACTGGTAGTGGTGGGTAGACTGGTAGTGGTGGCCGACAGCCAGGGACCAATATCGTTGTGTGCAGGCCGAACAATTGGGCGTGGGCCGCGTGGGGACAGTGGGTGTAGGCGTTCATCGTTCCTGTTCGTTGTGTTGGTATGATGCACCACACTTCCCACACCAGGGAAGTCAGAGTCAAACCTGAACTTTAAGAAGAGGCGATACAGGCCAGACAGTGGATAGACACACTGCACAGTCACCCTGCTGGGTTAAGAATTTAAAAACAAAAGTCAGGTTAATCAAATACAAATTTAGGATGCGCTTTAATTAAAAGGAAACATTAGACATACTTTTCTGTGGCATTCCTGCCAATAACTGGTGGTTGCACAGGAAGTAGATTTTGATTGAAGACAAGCTCATTCTCATAGACAATGTGTCTGTTTTCCATGTCGAGCTACGAGTCACAAAACAAGGTTTATCTCAATGATATGTAACCTAACGTGGTCTAGTTCTCAGTTTAATTCAAAACAAAGTCTTTAAATTGTAATGTGGCAATGCTGTAGGCTACTACCTTAACTCTGGTTCCACAAGAACTCAATGGAAAAGAGAACAGAACTCTGTTGCCAGCTGCTTCTCTAGGTCCACATCTTTGGTCCAGAAGAGTGGATTCGGAAGCCTTCCCTCCAGTTGGGACAGACAGATCGGCCACTACAGTCATCTGCCCTTCAATGGAACACGCTGTAGACAGAAAGCAGCGACACAGTTTACATCCTGTACGTAGTTAGAAAGCCCTCATTGATTAATTAGGTTCCTACCAACAAGTTCTGTAGTTGGGAAGTGACAGGTCTTCACAGTGGAACCCTGGACTTCCAAGGTCTTGGCATCCTTGATGATAAGCTCAAAGGAGCCTGAAAATTTCCTCAAATCAATGTTCTAGGTAAAAAAAAAAGAAAAGAAAAAGGTTAAAGCTAAAGTCAGCTTGTTTATTATGTCAACAACATGCTCTCAGCAAAGTTTCAGGTTTATTATCCCACCTTATAAGTGTAGCCTGCAGAAAAGAGTGGCACGTCCAGACGCAGACTCTGGCTGTCGTTGTGCATGATGTAGCCCTTCTGAACAGCCAGCTCTGGGGTGAGGGGTTCTGTGCCGATATAAGCTTGCCACAAGGGGTCAAATAGCTTGTGTTTTCGCTTGAAACTGATGAACTTCTCAGAGCAGTAACCTTTGAAGGTTGGGGGAACTGTTTGACAAGCACAAACACATTTGGCAAGTCTGTCCATCGCTTCCAAAATGCACGGTTAGACCATCAAATAATTAACTTACAGACGTCTGTGACCAATACCGCAACCGATGTCAGGTGATAGAACGGCTCCTTCTCAGGCAGAATGACAAAGGAGCTGTTGATGTCTAGTCTGTACTGCAGGACTCCCTTTTTGGACATCTAAAACAAGAGTCACAAGCCACCAATAGACTTGGCTGTTGAGATCCGCACCCTTAATACAAGACAAAAGTTCCACCCCCCCCCCCCCCCCACACACACACATTTTATCCTACCTGACGCTGAACAGCATTGTCCTCAAAGGGTACCCTGAGCGTGTATCCATGGGTGTTGTTGGAGTAAACAACTTCGTCTACAGAACGGTGTTGGCCCTTCAGCCTCACAGCGGCCAACTTTACATCCTCAGGGAAGACCCCCAGGTACACCTTGAACATGCGTTCTTCAACAACAGTCCCTGAAGTAAATGTCAGATGTTTTCTTTTATTACATGCAGTAGGGCAGTGGTTCTCAACCTGTGGGTCAGGACCCCCAGGGGGGGTCCCCAAATTATTTTGGGGGGGTCCCTAGATGATTAACTTAATGTGCAACATTGTTTTCCTTCTCAACAGTAAACAAACCAACATAAAGCTTAAGTGTATAGGTATCTTCACATTTCTAAGTGACAATTTAAGATCTTTTTAATACCTCTAAAACATCAAATTCAACATTGGCTAAATTGTCAAATATGAGAGGCAGAAATTGTGAAAATGGCCGATCTACATGCTCTGCCATTTTCACAATAGAACAGTGTTATACAAAATGTAATGCCTCAGCTCTTAGTGCTCGTCAGGGTGGGGGGGGCAGTTAAAATGTATTATTTTGGGGGTCGCGCCTGAAAAGGTTGAGAACCACTGCAGTAGGAGACAGATACACTGGATACACAGATACCCGCAACTGGATGGACCCTTTCTTACGATCGTCACTGAAGGCAGGCCGAGAGAGAGGAGGCGTGGTCAGCTGTCTGTGTAGGCGGACTCTAGTTTCAACGTGATCCTCATCCACAAAGAGATGCTCAAAGTAGAGGTAGAAGATCACTCGCTCATGGTACACATTGCCCAACACCAAGCTCTGGGGACAGTAAATAAGAAACATCCACATAAGGTTAAAAAGTGTGCAGAAATGTAAAAGTCACACCAAAGTGACCTGACGATTCATATGTGCATTTCAGAAGCCCTTCAACCTTCCTGTATCCAGCGGCATCATTATAGGGGACGCTAATCTGGGCCGTAGTTTGGGTTTCGTTTACGATCTGTGGCTTGAGGAGTTGTCCATTAAAGCCCATTCTGAGCTGTTGGCTGTTCAGTCCAGAGATTCCAGAGCCAAGAGGCGACAACAGCAGAGGGGTTTTCCACATCGCGTGGCTGTCATTGTAGGACCCTTTATCTGTATGGGCAGGAACATCACAACTAATTAATACAAGCTTAAACTGTAAAGATCGCGCAAGTGTAAAGATTAGTACTGACACATGGAGCAAGCAGCCACTAGGTCCACCATCAGGACAACCCAGCTCTGTCTGGAGAACAGTGTGGAACGGATCACCTCCACTGGTACACCTTCCACCTGAGAATGGAGAGAAGGTATGTGCCGTAAAAAAAAGAAGAAAAAAAGAAAAGTCATGTTTTGTGCTTGATTCACTTGATATTCAGATATGCCATATTCTCTATTCATTATATTCAGCCCTCGAAAATGTGATAATTGCAGCACATCCAGTGGTGGCAACATTCCAAGCAGAGAAGATCTTCAAAATCAAATCCCAATCGGTGACACTGACACCGGATACACATTTCAACTTGTTTAACCAACCAACGTTTCAACTATAATTGAGACAGACAATCTTGGTCAATAATATGGAGATACATTTCTGTGATGCCCTTGTGCTCGAAAAAAATGTCTTACCATAGTGGTAAATGAGTGAGGCTGTCCATACGATGTACGAAATACAAGCCTTCCATCTGTCACGTCAAACATGTAGCCCTGCGTTCGAGCTTTAGCGAGGGTCATGGGAGTCGGCGGCTGTCCCGGCTTCTGAAACATCACCTGCCAATCTGATGTAGATGAAACGTAGGCCTAGGAAACAACGCTCATCAACATGAACACATGTAATTGAGGGGTATCGTACCGTGAACAACACGCTTAGCAGTGACCATAGTCACACATTGGCATCAGGCCCCGTGGGTATCACCAGAACTGGCCACAGTGTTACTACAGTCAACTGATAGACAAACATAACCTTACAAACATACCGTAGTGAGGGCAGCAGTCCAGTCATCTTTCTTGGTTCCTGATGGACAGGTCATGTCACTCCTCACAGATGTCTAAAGTGAAACCACAACTAGTCAACACCTCCACTGTGACCAGCCAGTAAGCAGCTACCACAATATTGACCTAAAGCAGGTTATCACACTTTTTGGTGTAAATTTTTCACCCAAATATGGATTTGGCTGCAGACCCCCCATTTGAAAAGATTTGACACACACACCCACCCCCATTTGTGATCAAGATTTGGGAAAACATCAGATTTACAAGCTCACAAAGCATTGTGTCGCCATTAACACATTTAGCTGGGGTATCCCTTGAACACCCTTAAGGGCCCCTGGGGGCCTCCAGACCCCACTTTGAGAACCAATGGACAAAAACATGGCACACCATAATGTAAACAATAAATCTACAAAGACTATGATTTCATACCTCTTTTAAATATTAACACTTATCAAAGCTTACTTCCATATAGTTTATCTCACAGGTAACCTCTCTGGGAGACCACGGGAGCGAGGGAGAACAGGTCTTGGTCAAATTGTAGGTGACCAACTGTCCTTCGTGGGTGGCGATCAGATTAAACTTGAACACAAAAATGTCATCTGCCTAGATAAAAAGAAACAGATAGCGAGTCTCAACGGTTGGTTCTGTACTTTGACCGCTTTTTTCCTGTCCACACCAAATCTCCTGGCCAAAAATAGCCGAACTACAATCACACAATCGTCACAGTGCGACGCGCTGTGAGCTTGTAGATCTGCTATTTTTGGCTGATGTCAAAAGACATTAATAAAAGGTTATGGATGAACACCCAATTTGTATTTGCAGAATGAAGTGTGCGAGTGAGTGTGTGCGAGCGTGTATACATAGCCTACTTTGTTTTCAGCATGGCACGAGAAGTAAGAGGCTCGGAATTCAGCATGACCCAGCAGGGGGGGAATTGTGATGCTGTAGCCACACAATGCTTGATACTGCTCGGTGATGGGGTACACACCCTTAGAGTCTAGGGAGTAAAAATCGATCAATTCATAATAGTTACCAAACAGGACTCACAGACAGGAGGACAGCCTCCAAAACATGATTTAACAGGAATAAAAGATGTGTATAGCCTACCAAGAGCCTCTAAGTGGGGCTCCTTCCCAGCAAAGGAAAGGTCAATGGTCATCGAGAAGTATCTGTCATGACACTTCATGTCAAGCACTCCTATGTGAACACAGACAGACAGTAATAGTAAGGGCCGCAACGTACAGGCACAAGTGTTGGTTGGTATGGATTCTGTATTATACCAATAATCCTTACCATCTGGAATGTCAGCGCACCTTACGGTTGACCACTCAGAAAGAAGAAAGGGCAAGCTGTGGGAGGCCAGAGTATGGATAATTCAGACAAGAGTAGCACATAAGGGGACCCATTTTCAACATTGAACTATGTCATTAATATACCTAATATACCGTGATGATGTCATCACAGTGTACTTGGCATTAAGCCAAACCCCCAAATCAATCCTCCAGTTTTAGTTAACACAGAAGGGGGGCTTTCTTATTTCCACATAACAACTCAAAGGTATATTAATGACATAGTTCAATGTTGAAAATGGGTGGCCAATTAGAATAAACATTCTCAAGAAATCATCTTACCAAAACCAGAACATAATGAAAGCCATAGCCACTTATGCACCAGTACTGCAGTGTCTAAAGCTAGCCTGAACGGTAGCAAACTACACTGCTAACAACTACACGGCCAGGCAAAACACAAGTTTTAAAAAAGCCTGCTCAAACAAGCAGCACATTCATATAATGCCATGTCCAGCTGAGGCATGGGTTCCTCTCCTTGACTGACCAACCAGAGGCATTCAGCTTGCACTCACACATGTGTTGCTCATTAGTAATTTAACCAGCTTGCAATGAATGAAGCTCCCTTTCCCAGTCCTTATCATATATAGATGTTGGGTGAATAAAGGGAGGGCAGTGTGCCATATGGCTGCTAGATTTTTTTGTTATTTGATTAACCTAGACTTGAAATAAAATTATCTTTTTACCCCTGCAGGATGACAGCGCACTGTATCCACTGGCTGGTGGAATGTGGCTGTCCTGATTGAAGTTGTAAGAGGAGGACACATCACACATAGTGCGCAAATTGAACAGTTTAGCCTGGGCATTTATTGTTACTGTTCATTGTGTTCTTGGAACTATCCCCGTAGGCCTATAGGGTGTGCCAAATGTAGTTCTAAGAGCGGCCATTTCTTGTGACAACACAGCCTTACACAGGTGTTCTGATTAGACTATAGCATTAGTTCTATGCAATCAAACAATTGAAACACCTGTGTTTTGTCACAAGAAATGGCCGCTAAGGACTACAATGACGTAGCCGCTGGCACACACTATATGCACCATACTTCCAATACCAGGGCAGGGAAGTCAGACTCAAACCTGTGCACTAAGAAGAGACAGTACCACATTCCACCACTAAGCACAACACAACCCTTAAATGTACAATGTCCATCACCACTAGTACCAGTATAACCATCAAGAAACTCTCCCTGCTGTACATCCCAGTGATCCAGTCTATTAACAAAGCTACTCCTCCATATGGAATGACAGCTCAATAGGGACATTTTCATTTTTTATTGGATAGGCCTACATGGCAGGCAAAAAGGGATACATACCTGTACTGTAATGATTTATACAGAGACGGATGACATGTCATTTGAAGACCTTACAGAACAATTTAATCTAATTGATAAAGAGGATTTCTTAAACAAGTGGGATCTGTTTTGGGATTGGAAAGGGGAAGGAGGGGAGAACAAAATAGGGTTCAAAAGTTCTTAAATTCTCTTTCAAAAGTCTGCCCTATTATTTTATAGGGAAATAGGCAAATACTATAGTCAAAGTAACCAAGATGTGTGAAATTTAAGATTAAAGGGCCCTTGGTTGGTTGTACAGAGAACATGACAGAATGTGATTTAAGTGTAGGCTGGACTACACAGTAAAGTTGTACAAATGTTGGGAAATAAAACTCAGGTGTGGTCATGTTTTAATTTTGTAGGCATAATCAACATTTTCTGATTTTCGAGAATGAACCAGCTGAGGGCGCTGGCGGACCTCATTTAAGAGACTCTTTTATCTTGCGTGCATGATTGCGTGGAGTTCACCTCTCTTGAAAATAATATCACAATGAACAACAACCAGCCAGAAAGTTTTACCGTGAGTCCCCATTTCTTGAAATGCAAATGTACATTGCTTTTGTTGATGCCTCGTTTCATCCCGTCTACTAAAATCACTTCAATTAATCCCTTTTAGAAGCCAAGGCAGGCTGTTCTACCAAACCACTCCAACAGAGTCCTGCAGCACCCGTCCTTCATGCCGCTGTTCTTGGAAACAGGCTTTGCGCTGCGGCCTGACAATGACATCGTGCTTCACCAGACCGGTGAGCAGCCCGCTTGCACCTTATCCAAGCATAAAAAAAGAAGTCATATCAACACCAGAAGATGGTGTTGATATTTTTAAGCTGAAAAGCTTTAGGATCTCCTTTTAGTTGACCTTGTAGGCCTACCAGTGATTTGTACTGTCATGAAACGGTACTTTTTTCCTATTACAAACTTCTACGAACTAATTCTTCAGTCAAATCAATCAATCAATCAATCAGTGGTGGAAAAAGTACTCTCATTCTTTCAACAGTGTAGAAATACTCTGTTAAGTATAAGTCCTTTATTCAAAATGTAAATGAGTAAAAGTACAAAGGTATTGGTATCAAAATATAGGCCTATATCAAAAGTAGAAAGTAGGCTACTCAAATACACAAGTTTTCACATGTATAAAATGTTTAAAAATAGATATGAAAATAGCTGATCTACAAGCTCACAATGAATGCTCTTATCAAAGCATTATGAGCTTGTAGATCTGCTATTTTGAAATGGCTGAAGTGGTTAAGGTATGTTTTGTAATAATAATCAAAACATTGTACTTAAGTAGGCTACTTTCCACTACTGAAGATGGAGGACAAATTGTCATTGACAATATTGTGTGTGGTATGTCTTTGCCCCACCAGTTCCTGTTGCAATTCCATCTGATTTCTTCTACATTGAGCCGAGTTGTGGGAGCAGGATCCCCAACATAGTGACTGAATTGAAAGTGAGTGCAAGAGATTTCAAAAGATTATTGGGCATTCATGTCGAACAGTATTTTTGGTAGAAGTGACACCTGTTATTGCGACCGTCAGGGAGCAGTTTACTATGAAAACCTCCACCGGCCGTCCGTCCGTCGGTCGGTCACACGTCACACGTCACACCTTTGCCCTGCTCATATCTCCGCATCAGTATATAGGGCTTGTTTGTTTATTGTATGACATCACGCCACATCATCAGCTGTGGACTCTGTGATGTCATCGTATCGCATCAGTATATAGGGCTTGTTTGTTTATTGTATCGTATCTCCATATATGGCCATCTCCGTATATGGAGATATAAGTCGTCCATGCCCAAGTATGGGCTGGTGAGGTCAGACTTTGTGTGATGCGTAGGTTATCTCCATATATGGAGATTCAACATTCCAGGCAATGCTCTCTTCCCTGGTGAGAATTGCCCCTTTATATAGGGCTTGTTTGTGTATTGTATGACATCACGCCACATCATCAGCTGTGGACTCTGTGATGTCATCGTATCTCCATATATGGCCATCTCCGTATATGGAGATATAAGTCGTCCATGCCCAAGTATGGGCTGGTGAGGTCAGACTTTGTGTGATGCGTAGGTTATCTCCATATATGGAGATTCAACATTCCAGGTGTAACTATGGCTACCCGTATGACGTGAGAGGTGGAGGTTGTGATATTTGTGGACACGGTCGCTTATCTCCCGATTAGGGAGTCTTACTGGTTATAACAACATATTGTAATGATGTAGGCTTAGGCCTTGATGCATAGATTGGATTGGCTACTCTATTTTCCCGAAATGATATTGGGCATTTGGGAAATAGCCTAATCTGGCCTAATCTAATAAAATGGAAATTTAGAAATGGAAAAAGCAGCAGTCAATTCCATTGTTTCCCCAATATAAACCATACAACATGTGAGATATAATGCCCGTGTCAAAAATTCATCCAGATTACCACAGATTAAGATAATGTAATGAGCCTGGGTTCTCTTTGCTGTGGTGGGCGGCCTGTTCTGTATGCCCACCATTATGGGTTGGGGTAGAGATTATGATGGGGCTCAGACAGACTGGGTCATTTAATAAGGTTGGCCATCTCCTATCAGACAGAGCTTAGATCCTGGCTAGGGGTGAGAGGAAATTGGGATCAAGAACTAAAGGAGGAGTCAAATGCTGAGTGTGGTTGGAGGTCAGAGTGAGGTCTAGGCTGAGCCGTTATATGGTCCCCCTGTTTGTTTAGTAGATGAAGTGTATAGGAGACATGATTGTATGTTGTGAAAACATAAGCGAAAGTAACAAGGACAGCACAAAAATCCTGAAATAAGGTATGCAATGGGGCATAATATAAAATGAAAATCTCCATTACAAATGAAACCAAAACGCCTACAATTCCTGTAAAAGCTGTGATACAATGAGATTGTTTTAAGCCCTATTTAAACTCTAAACTAGCCTACTTTCAAACTCCCCTCACTTACCATCCCTCTTTCTTTCTGTTCCTTAACAGCCATATGAGTGCTTTCGCCTCAACACCCCAGCACCAGTCATGTCTACCTGTCCAGCAACTCCTAATCATCCGGACCCATTCAGTGCGGGGCCGTTCCCCACCAGGAATCTGGGAAGCCCCACATGGAATATGAATCCAGGGCTCTCCCCGATCCTACCATGGCGCATGGGTCCAAAGCGGACGGTGCTTCAGCTTACCTTAGAGGAGGACCTGGCTATAAACAGCCTCCTGAAACTTTACCACGGAGATCTCCGCCACCAACAACCATTACATAGCGGGACACTTACTGTCATTGATCCCCAAACGGAGCACTTCAGTGGTGGTGGGTCATCGGTGGAAATGAAAGGCCGCCTTCATACTGACGGGCCGTATCTCCAGGCAGTTCATTTAAGCCTGTTGAAAGAAGACGGAACCTGGAACCTGGAAGTAAGAAATCCTGATCATCATTCTTTCCTGCTACAAGAGGTTTCAAAGAGATTCACTGGATCTCCATCTGCTTCAGAGTGTGATGAAATTTCACCTTCACTGATCGCAGGTCGTGGAGACCGCTCCGATTGTACCCAAATGTGTGCTGCACCAGTTTTGGAAGAGAGAATGAATGCCCTAGGCATCTACTCTAGGCTTGTGGAGGGTCAGGTGGGATGGGATCGGGGTGGTGATGCTCTTACATCATCCTGTGATGAGGAACATCTGTCAGCATCTCCACCAGTGTTGTCTCCACCATTGTCACTGTGTTCAGAGTTCAGTGAGGAGAGCCGACCGGGTGTGTTCTGGGAATTGCCTGGAGTGAGTGAAGGGACAATGTTGGAGTCAGAATGTGTGGCTGTTAATGTTCTGTTAGGCCTTGGGGAACATGGAACCCTGTAATTTCCAGCACCGTGACAACGTCTAGTTCAGGTTCCCTGGCGACTGTTCGCATCTTGGCTAACACATGCCTCGTAGAAAATAGTTTCCTTTTGTTCTCCTTTGTTTTTGCACTGACTTTTTTTGTTTGTGGCATAACCATACACAGTCAAACTGTATGAATAACCTCCAGTTAAACTACATGCAAGACTTGAGTTTGCACTTTAAACTTTTGTGTATTGTATGCTTTGTAGTTACTTAAGTCACCACTGACCCAATTTTATGTGCCTCATGTAAATAAATACCTCTGAGCAAATAAACCATGGTTTTATTAATAGTACGGTTGTTCTAGAGGAAAAATACCCTACTCAAATACTGTATATACAGCTTACTGTACATTTCAATGCATCAAGAAACAAATTACCAGTATCCATAATGACAAACTACAGGGGGAGCTATTTTGCCAGAATGACTTTTGCAACTGGTCCACGTGCAAACAGTAAAACTAGGTACATATTGAGGAGAGTTTGAGCACAACACCAAATAAAGCTACTCCATAAGCTAACATTTACACAACTATACATCTTTAAACAATGTCTCTTGCTGGAACATAACAAACAAGTTATTTTGAGTTCTGTTCTCAGTTGCACAATAACCCGATAGCTGTGATCTGTGTAAACAAACATCCAGAGCTCGTGAAATTGATTCGAAGGCACTTCCTGATTTGATTTGTTCTGATATTCTTCAGGTGATTCAGATCATCTTTAAACCTGGCAAAACATTCAGTCAAATCAACGTTTTACTGCGTTCTTGCGTACCACATTAAACTGAAATGTGTGGAGTTACAGTAAATCCAAATTCCTGTTCATCTGGTTGCCACGGCTGACAGGTTGTCAGGTATGGCAGGAATGACATACTTTGCTAACATGTGTGACTGTTGTGTTTTGTGGTGTGTCAGTTATATAATTACATTAACTGATATTCCTTGCAGCAGTTCTGATGTGTTTCCATTCAGGTAGGGCAACAGTCTTTGGAAATTGTACATTGTATTTCAACAGTGATGATGAGGTGTTTATGCAGGGTTACACAACATACAGGAAGATTCACATTCTAGAGTAATAATGCTGTTCTCTCAATGGATACATATATTTGCACATGTAACCACCAACAACCATGGTTCAAACCCAGGTCCCCCACATGGGAAGCCAATCATCTATAATTCCCTTTGCCAAAGGAAATATTAGGCTTCTGGTCTTCAGACAGGACTACTCTGCTACACACACACATACACAATGTCACTCAGTAAGTAGCACCTGAAAGAGCCAGATATTTAGGGACAAGGAGGATTGAGTGTCCTGCTATCCTTTGCGCACACACATAGTATAAGGAGGATTGATGAACAGTCTTCTGGACTCCAGGTCTACTGTTCAAATGTCACATCATTCTTCTTTTTGGAAGCCTCATAAGCCGGTTCTCCTTCAAGCATAAGATGCATTTAAACAGTGGCATCCCTCTACGGTCTTTCTACAAGTTCAACATAGCGAAGGTATTTCCTCATTCTGTTTTGAACAGGCTTATTGTCTTCCACGGCCAGTTTTCAGACTCGGTGTCCCCCCCAAGCCTCCAATCCATTTCAACAACAAGGAATGTCTCCAGTAATATGTAAACTCTTTTCCCCCTCGGGGAGCTCGGCTGCAGTGGTCCAGTGGTTCTAAGGCAGTGGTCTCAAAGTGGATTCCAGGGACACAGAAACACTGTTCTAAGATATGGTCCGAGACTTGGGGTTAGTGACCATGCTGGCAGCCTGCATGACCCGGTAGCGCTCTCGAAGGTTCCGCCGCCTTACATGTTCGTTGGTGATCTCGAGAACATTGACTACGGGGAACCAGCCCCTCTGACCGTCAGACAGACGGTTCCCCTCGTACCAACCTGGGAGACATGGAGAGAAGAGAATGGGAGGATGTAGGGGGGATGAGAGTTGAAAAGGAGGGAATTGGACAGACAAACAGGGAAGAGGTTTCTGTCATGCAATAGAGTCATCACAAGTCAATAAACTGCTACGTTTGAGGGTTGAGGATTGAGGCAGTCATTAGGGTTAGGGAGTACAAACAAGCAGAGTTGGGGAGGACAGTGTTAAATATGACCATGAACCAATTACAGTATTTTCAATGTCTATGAAATATCCAATCCTGACTACAATGTATTTTAAGTTTTTAAGTAAGATTATTTATATCTATCTAGAGCTTATAAGGTGAGGCTAGAGGAAAATGAAAAGCGATTTCTATCACAATTGTATAGCTCTGCCTTTGGGGGAATTATTTATCTACCAATTTTAAATCCCCCACTGTATTAAGCTTTTAGTTTTTTTCTCCCCTATGTTTTCTCTAGTCTTGTGATTTATGTAATCCTGCTGGTCCCAAGAATACTGTCTTGTCTCAGTGGTGTCAGGAAATACATTTGCCTCGTAGATAATTGGGGTGTGTAGGATCCTCCTCTCCTCTCCATTCCTCTTACCCTCGTTAGTTTTGCGTATAACGTTGATGATCTCAGTGGGTTCCAGAGTGAGCTCATCCGCCTGTTGGGCGAGGTATGGCTCTATGCAGTGCACCTGGGGACAATCTGGCAAAAGGATGATGGGAAATTAATACCTTTAGACACGTACCTTTAGACACGTGCGCTATGCATGTAATTACAGTAGTATATTGCAGTGGTTTTCAACCAGTGGTCGTTGAGGGGGCCCTTACAGGTCCATTTGGTTTCATTTTATATTCTCAAGTTAGATTATTGTTAAACATCTTAAACACGAGTTCATTTACAAGAAGTCTACACAATTAGAGAATGTAGAGAATGTAGATTTTTCTTCGTTAACGTTTGCGTGTATATTCTTGGGTCTAAGATGAGCACATCTCATCAAATGGTGATCTGTGGCTCAAATGCTGAATAAATAATGGACTTTGATATGAAAAGGGTTAAACTCCACTGGCATATTGTATGTGTGCTCATCTTCTCACCCCAGTCCTCGTAGATGACCTCTTCTTCGTCTCCATCTGGGATGCCGGGGTTGGGGAAGGCAGCCAGCCACCGGTGCATGTCTGACCTTCGTACAGAGACCACATGTCAAGAAGCCAATTTTACCACATTCTAACTACTAAAAGACGCACAAAGACCTAGCATGCAAATGTGGCCAACATCAAAGCACAAAGGAAACGCATGTACAGAACAGGTATGCACTAGGGATGGGACGATATGAACCATTATCCTGGGGCGGAACATTTGCCAAAAAATAGCAGATCTACAAGCTCACAACGCGTCGCGTTGTGAGCGTTGTAGATCGGCAATTTTTTGGCAAAGACATTTGATAGAGAGTGAAAAAAGACAGCATCAAGTATGTATATTATGAGTACCTTTTACCAATTATAGAGGGTTTATGTGGTACCGGATATGCAGCTCGGCAAATAAAAAGTGAATTGATCGCAGTGCATGACGGAGGACGATATCACGATGAATGAAATCTCCACGATACGATTATCGTGAGTGTTTTTTTATCACGATAAACGATAATATCGCATA
Organism: Nannobrachium achirus; assembly: GCF_963921795.1. Classification (NCBI taxonomy): domain Eukaryota; kingdom Metazoa; phylum Chordata; class Actinopteri; order Myctophiformes; family Myctophidae; genus Nannobrachium; species Nannobrachium achirus. Next base: position 30,977,715 of record NC_137821.1, on the reverse strand, counting down.
TCGTCCCATCCCGCACGTGTGCATGCATACGCACGGCACGCACCTGCATGCACATAGGCACTGGTGCACGCTGCTGGCCTACTTACTGGGACGGAGCTTTGAGTAGCCTCTCCATCATGCGTCCCTGGTGGTTCTCCAGCAGTGTCAGGTTGAAGCAGTGTTCTAATGGACTGGGCCCGCTCCCGCTCTCCTCTAGCGGCTGTGCTTGCACCAGCGAGCGATGGGCGTGGTCGAGCACCAGAAAACGCTCCGCTCTGTCACAAGAACAAGAAGAGGACGATGACGAGTAGAACGTTATTCTTTTTCATATTTTTGAAGCGGTGAAAGCCGCTTCCAAGGAGTGGCTTTTGTCTGTCCCGTACAGTCCGTCCCATATAGGCTTCCAACGAGTCCTGTGTCCGTGTCATGTCCCGTGCATGCAGTATTGAGGATTGGTCAAGCTTCACATGACAATACGGCCCTCCAGATAAAATCATTCATTCATTCATTAAGAATTCATAAAAATATAGAACTAAAACACATAGAAAGTATAGATCTAGAACACAAAATGTATAGATCTAGAACACAGATTTCATAGCTCTAGACAAGAACACATAGAATAAAAATTCACCGCTTCACTTCGAACCGAGGTTTGTTTTTTCTATAGTATGTAGATTTGTGTTTATTTAAGGGACTTAAAGGGAGTCGTCCCCTCCAACTTTAATTCAGCCATTACTTAAAAAACCTGTATAGAAGTGACTCTCCAACTTGTGAGCTGTGGCTGAGCATTGTGGAGGAAATGTATGTGATGGAGAGATTTACACATAGACTCACGAAAAAAGAGGAGCTGTTTCTTGAAAAGTGGGAGAAATGGACTAAATACACACCCCAGAAGAATGACACCACGGAGGATTGATATGGACTGAAATGTGACGAAGAAAATGAAGTAAAAACTAAAAAGTTGACCCTGTGAATGTCTGTGCATGTGACAAAATAAAAATTAAGTAAAAAAAAAAATACTACCCCAACGACCACAACAACTACAGACCAATCTCAAACAGACGTTCTTTTAATTTCTTTTTTAGAAATATCCTGGGAAAAATTACACAAGTACACAACAACATTCTTTTAGCTGTTGACTCCGGATCCTGTGCCATCTTAGTCCTCCTTGACCTTTGACACAATTTATCATGCCACTGTTTTAAAATGTTTGGAGATTTAATGTGCCGATTTCAATGATTTCAACATGCTATACAAATAAACTTAACTTGACATCAAACGTCAAAAGGAACAGGAAAACAAAATCACACTAACTGTGCCACTTATGATATGCATTTGGCTGTTTTCTAGCAGTACATATTATAGCAGTACATATTATCACCTTAATATGGCACTATCATTATGCCTAGTTGTATTCGATACATTATTATTATTATTTAAATTATTATTATCATTTCTTTCTCTTCTGTACAGTATATAAGACTTTCCTCTTTCGTGTGCATTATACTGTACATATTCAACTTCTAGTGTCTGCTATTTTCCTCTACTCTCTATGTGACTATTTGAGGAAGTTTGGAGGGAAACATGAACTAGTGACGCACTTTAAAAGAACTGCCATTGGCAGTGTGGTCACATCACCTGAACGAAAACTGGCAAATGACACAAACGACAACCAAACAGTTAAGGAGAGGAGAGTTAGATTTCTGGTCAGCACAGCTTCCAGGATGAGTAGAAATACCCCTTCTATGGCACACCCATCAGGATGCTAAGATATAACCCACTATGGTTAATATAACTTTAGAATTGCTTGATTCATGTGGTTAACCTTCAAAAGTTGTCTCTTTATGGGGATCTTTGTGAGTGTGAAGATGATATTAGTTAGTGGCACAAATACTTTAAACTTCAAGTATACTCAACCGTGAAAGGCAAAATTCGGCAGACAGACCGTCGAACTCTCCGTCTGCCTTGTCTGTTCTGTGTTTTCAACACTATAAGAGAGTAGAATATTTAACTAAACGCTTGAAAGGAGGACTGACCCTTTCTTGGCAGCGATGATGAGCAGGTCATTGAAGAGAAAGAGGTAGACGGGGATAAACTTGGCCCTCAGATTGAACAGCGTTCCTCCTTTGGACATCTCCTGCAGCTCGCCCTTCTTCTCCAGATAGCGTGTCGTTGAAATGATGGGGATGGCCTTCAAAGCGAAAGGGAGAGTGAAAAGGGGAGAGAAAGAGAAAGCAAGTGAGAGAGAGAGAAAGAGAGCGGAATGTGAAATACAAAGAGGAAGCAATATGCCTGGAGCATGGCGTCATTACTCTGCAGTGTGACTTACCTTGAGCTTGTCAAACTCCAGTGATTTGGACAGGTGTATCAGCTCCTCCACCTGCTTCATCTTCCCAACCTCTGTGTTACATATCTCAATGATCTGAGAGATAAGAGAGAGTGTTCAAACTACCAACAAGGAGAGATTTGAAATAATACAAAACCAGATGGAAGTATACTGTATGAGGAAACAACTCAGTAAGCAATTATTTGTTGTACCAATACCAATTGTTCTATTTGTTATACTGTTACTGGGTAAAACATTGACAACTTTGACAATATACATAGGTAGCTACTAATATACTGTATATATAATACCATTGAAGCATAATTGAAATTGAGAGAAAAGGTTGAGAGAATGAGAAGCATGGGCATACAATCATGAAACATCAAGAAACGTTAGACCACATTAAATCTCTCTCACTCATATAACGTACTATAAACAAGACTAATGGCATTGCTTCACCTTCATGTGGATCTCTGACTAAATGTAGCCAGTTTATGACATCAGTCATCCATGACATATGACTCCAAAACTATATATTTAAAAAAAAACTAGTGTGAAGTGAGCTGTGCTAATTTTATTAAGCGTCCCACGAAGCTTGACGCGGGATAAACGGACAAAGCCAGATGTAGGAGCGGTTAGCACCACTCAAAAATATCTAAAAAATATGTGAAAAAGAAGTACTTCCAAGAGGACCAAGTGGCAGCATGCACAACATGACATGGGGCGCTGGTCGGTTCACAGACACAAACACAGACAAACCCACAGACTCACAGACAGACCAATTTCGAGTTGGCTCAGCCTCCTACAGAGCCACGCAGTAAAAAAGCCCTGCTGTCTCTCGACAGCAGTATCAGGTTCATTCATTCCTTTAATGAATGCCTCCAGACCGCTCCCTGTTTAAAGAAGCCTCGCTGCAAAGTCTTTCCATCTCGCTTCACCGCTCTGCGTTGGCCTCAGTAACACGACTGTATGACTCACTCTCTCTCCGGTACTACTTAAGACAATAGGAAATCCTTCACTCAAGACAATAGTGGAGGCCAATGATGCGTCTTCTCCACTCCAGTGTTATACAAAAAGAACCATCCAGAATGTTGGCTTAACAAGGGTCAAGGGGGAGGAGGAGGAGGAGGTGGTTACCTTAGAAACTGACGCCAAGGCCTTGGATGCTGTCTGCTCTTCATTCGTTCCCTCCTTTGTTCTTTTCAGGATGTTCTGAGAAGGCAAACAACGACAGTCTATTTTTGCACCGGCCAAAACATCAGGATGCATTTTTTTCAGACACGTAAACAAAACAGAAACACACAATCAGGGTGGTAAGGTGCGGCGAAGAGCTTCTCCAGTGTTTGCTCATGTGTCAAGGGGGGAGTGGGGCAGATTATGCTGGAATGAAGACATTCCGCAACACAACGCACCGTGATTAACTCTAATCTGGGGCATTTAAATGGCATGTAAGAGGAAAGCAGGCAGAGGGGTCAATTATGTCAGATTCTGTGGTACGATAACCCCAGTGTTCAATAGCACGCTTAACCCACATTGTTTTCAATCGTCTTTGCACAGGAGTCGTACTTGCAGAGTAAATGTGGAAATCCTGTGACATCACTGACCTTATTACCCTGCCTTACCTCCTAGTCTCGAGGAGATAAAGGCATTATTTGGTTGGCTTTCACTCTATAGGACCCAGAGTGAAAACAACGAATGACATAGATTTTACTTCCTGCGCTGCAACCTGATTACACACAATGCCGCTCACCAGTACATTTACTAAAGTACTGTACTTAAGTAAAGTTTTGAGGAATTTGCAATTTTACTTTTTTACTTTTTGTATTTCCAGTTTCCAATACTTTTACTTCTACTCCGCTACATCTTGGATCCAAATATTGTACTTTTACTCCACTACAATTATTTGAAAACTTTAGTTACTAGTTACTTTGCAGATATAAATGATTGATTATATTATAAAACCTACATTAATCAACTTTAGCCTTATTTTATACCTATGCTATTTGAAAATAGACGATCTACATTTTGTACTTTTACTTTTGGTACTTCATGTATATTTTGATGCCAATACTTTTGTACTTTTACTCAAGTACATTTTGAATTCCAGACTTTTACTTGTAAGGGTGCACACACACCAAGATAGGGTCACCAGCGGATAAACTCTTTTGGTGCGCGGCTGACTAAAGACGGGGAGAGCGCATTCTGTCCCAAAGCCTGTGCCGCGCCTGTCCAGAACCCTCCCCATTCCGCCTTCAACTCACCCGATTGGACAGAGGGGGGAAACCAGAATCTCCGTGGAGAATTTATCTGCTAAAGCATAAACGTAAGGTCGGCGCGGCGCGCAGATATCTTCCACTGACATGAAACCGCCACCGGTACTTTGGTGTGGGTGCAGCCTAACAAGAGTATTTCTACATTGAGTATTGATACTTTTACCTAAGTAAAACATGTGAGTACTTTGCCCATCACTGCTGCTCACCTCGATGAGCATATATATATTTTTCTTTTTTTATCCCACGATTTTGTAACCCATTTTCACCCAGTGCCAATTGCCTATGTAATCCTGGGCTCTGCTCTCCCTCTGCCACGCCTGGGGAGACAATGGACTGACCTCATGCTTCCTTCTATGCCTGAGTAGTCCAAGTTGCTTCTTTTCACCTGACAGTGGGGATTTCCCCGGTTTGGACATAGCACGTGGAAGGAAGACGTTATTCCAACCAGTTCCTTTCCCCTCCATCAGGCCCTTTCACCAACCCCACCTAGGGTGTGGGCGCTGATGACGCGGAGGAGGGTACACACCGCCAGCGCCCACAGCATCCCCCGGCGGGAATCAAACCCAGGACCTTCTAGCTGTGAGGCGACAGCGTTAACCACTGCGCTACTGTGCCCCCACCTCGATGAGCATCTTAATGCGGGTGATGGTGCTCACCTCGATGAGCATCTTAATGCGGGTGATGGTGCTCACCTCGATGAGCATCTTAATGCGGGTGATGGTGCTCACCTCGATGAGCATCTTAATGGTGCTCACCTCGATGAGCATCTTAATGCGGGTGATGGTGCTCACCTCGATGAGCATCTTAATGCGGGTGATGGTGCTCACCTCGATGAGCATCTTAATGCGGGTGATGGTGCTCACCTCGATGAGCATCTTAATGCGGGTGATGGTGCTCACCTCGATGAGCATCTTAATGCGGGTGATGCGCTGGAACGGCAGCAGCAGGAAGGACATGAACGGCAGCCGCTGGCACTGAGGAGACTCCTGGAGACGAGTGATGACCGTGGCAAACTGCACGTTGTTCTTCCTGTGGGAGGCAGAGATTCAACAAGAGATTACACAAGAAGAATGGGCGGGCGCTTGCAACGAAACACACAAAGTAACCAATTCCAATTCTTGGAGAGAATATCAGTGGAAAATCATAACTAGGTTTTTTAAAACCCCGTTATTGACTGCTAGAGGCTGCCACATCTTTTGGACATGTCCCAAGCTTACCACAAGACTTCAAGACAGCCATATTAGGGATTGTGCCAATGGGCTTCGAAGGCAGGAAGAATATCTACCTCCTTCAAATTCTATTAACAGCAGCCAAGAAAACCATTACAATTAATTGGTTAGGTGCACTCCCACCGACTCATGATCAATGGCTGAACAAGGTAAAAGAGATTAGAGACATGGAAAGAATTACCTATTTGGTGAGGCTACAAAATGAACAATATATTAAAAGGTGGGCGCCTTTTGCGCACATACTGTAGAGGTCTAGCAGGACACCCCCCTCCTCTCTCTCTCTTTTTTTTTCTTTCCCCTTTTTGTTTTCCATGTATTATGTCTATGTGATTTCTGTTTTGTTTTCTGAAATTTCCTTGTGTAATTATCATCTTGAATTTATTGGAAGCTTTTCTCAGATTTACATCAATGAAAACTCCAAAGTGTGAACGTACAGAATGTAACCTGACAATAAAAGAATAATTTGCCAAAAAAAAAAACTGCATTTGTCCTCGTCCTCCCTGTCTGTCACCATCAACTAGATTGTGATTTTCCTGCCATTCTTTAATCCTAAACGTCTGAGAGACATCATTTTATAAGTTCCACTTACACCCTGTTCAAATATACAGTATAAATAAAAATTCATTGTTTAACTTTGGGGGTAGGAGGGTGTTGAATAAACAGAGTAAATTGTTAGGAACTGTAGGCTACTGCAGTGCTGTAGAGGGGGCAGGTTGAGCATTGCTCCGTCCTCACATGAGTGTGGTGTAGGTCTTCTCCTGGTAGATCTGATTGCGGACGTAGTCGATGTAGGCTGGGAAGTTGTGCTGGGCGTGGTAGTGGATGATGTCATTGATGTCGGTGAAGACCAGGCTCTCGTCCAATCGGTCCTCCAGGTCCTTCAGGAACCTTAGAGGGTGGGTCAGCAGGCAGAAGTCAAGGGTCAACATGGAAAACACTGATTTTTCTTAGGGACGGAAAAGCTTGGCACTGCTCCTACATCTGGCTTTGTGTGTATGTCCGTCCATTTGTCCGTCCCGAAGAGCGTGGCTCTTGGTGGAACGTTTAATTTAATAAACAAAAGGCACCGCTCACTTCACACTGGGTGTGTTTTTATTTTTTTTACGACATGGCTCTGTTGGAGGGGAGCTGTCTACAAATGGGTCTAATCCTGCAAAACACTGGGCCGATCAGAAGAGCGTGGCATTAGCCATTAGGCCAAGGACGTACCTGTCTGCAGATAATATTGTGAATATTGTTTTAAATTATTTTATTTTCATTTTACAATAGCCTAGTTTGACCTAATAGCCTAGTTTGACGTGAATGGTCGTCAGAATGGACCACAAAAGGTCCTCTAATATGGAGTCCAGAGGACACCCAGAGGTCCTTGGGGGTTTTCCAGGTCATAGACGACTGACGTCACATAAAGTCTATGATCCACAAGAAGGCGTGCCGTTATTAGACACAGTCGTGTTCAATGAAACTGTTATACAGTAACTGTTAACTGGTGACGTGAGGGAGCTGGAAATATGCAGTAAACAAATGATAACAGCACTACAGGCCAAAGACCATTCTTTATTACAACTTGGCACTAGATCAGAAATGACTAGTGTGGTCGCTTTTCCACTCAATCTTATCATCTTGTCCGCCTGTAACTCTTTCATCAAGTGACTCAGGGTTCAGTTCCAATCATAAACTCATCCCATATATCGTTCCTCGTCCTTCCTAACCCATCCGCGCCTCTCTTCCTCCTCTCCAGTGTCATTTCAAGTCATAAACTACCCCTCTCATATCCTGTCTTCTGCTCCAAAGCCCTGATCCCCCCCTTCTGTCTGACCTCTCTCTCTCACCTCTCGCTGACCTCGCGGATCCTCAGGACGTTGGAGAAGAGGGTCTTCCGGTCCCTGATGATCAGCGTTTCTTCCAGGTCACGGTTGTCCAGGAAGTGGTCGGTCAGAACGCGCAGGGAGCGGAGGTAGGACGCCTCTGACGTCATCACCTCAAACATGCTCTGTGGAGGAAGGCATGGATTAAAGCAAATGGGCATGAGCTTGTGGTTTGAAATGATGCTGTGCATTATGCATCTTGTGAAGTGGGGCGCTGGCTCGTTGCTTTTACTGCTCTTGCTACTAATTTATCTGTCCATCTATGGCATAGATCAGGGCTACTCAACTTAAGATGGTTCAGGGTAGAGGTCTGCGCAGGACTGATTTTTTAATCCCGCTCCCGCCCGCTCCCGCATCATTTCTGACCACTCCCGACCGCCCCCGCAATGATGATTTAGTCCCGCGGACTCCCGCGGCGCACAGTACCGCAGCACGTCCAACAGCCTCCCTCCCAAGAAGGCACATTGAAATGAGATCCAAAACCATTACCAAACTAAAAAGTGTGCGCGATGCGAGGAGCATATTTGTGACGGACTGACGGTGGCCGGTGTGAGAACAAATGAGAGAAAGGGAGGGAGAGGGCGAGCGACGGAGCCACGGCATGGAGGGAGAGAGCGAGAGGCGAGAGAGAGAGAGAGAACTTGGCGGAGAGAAAGAGAGACTCCAGTCCACGTACTGTATCAATGTGGGTGCGTTGTCCTCACTCAGCAGGGGGAATTGCGTTCTCTATTCACATCTTGACTTGCTAAAGAAGGCACATTGACGTTTGTATCTTATCCATTGAGATCCAAAACCATCAGGACTAGTGTGCGCAAGAGAGGAGCATTTGTGAGGTTGTTAACAGAGGTAAAGTGTTTATATTGCGATGGGACATAGACGATGGGACTATATTATAATAAATAGTTGTTATTTAGGCTAAATAGTGAGTGACAATGCCGCCGCAAATATCTGCCCACCGGTTAGCCATTTTCCTATCGCCAAAATAAAATGTCTGGGTTTCCGAGGCTAGTTAGCCATTAACAGACGAGAGAGGGAGGGAGGGGGAGTTAGAGCGAGAGAGAGAGAAAGAGAAAGTCCACGTGCTGTAGGTGCATGCGTTGTCCTCAGGCTCAGCAGGGGAAATTACATTCTCTACATATTTATTCACATCTTGCTAAAGTATAGATATAAGCTTTTTGCGGGAGAGTGCAGGATTTTGCGGCGCCCGCCGATGTTATTTTGACCGCATGTCCCCGCCCGCGGTGATTAAAATATCGCCCGCGCCGCAATATATGGCGACGGGTCCTGCAGGTCCCGTGGGAGTGCGCTCCCGTTGCAGGCCTCTAGTTCAGGGGCCACTCAGGGGAGTGCGCTCCCGCGTTGCAGGCCTCTAGTTCAGGGGCCACTCAGAGCAAAATACCAAAAGTCCAAGGGCCGCAAGCTAAAAAGTATGGTCCTATTTTGGACGTTTAGAGAATGATTTTGTAACACACTACATGACTAGTCTAAAAATTAAGGAAACACAAAAAGTGCGTATTTTGGACAAAACGATTGTCATGGAATGATTAATGATGAAATGATGAAGTTTCTTCATTTGGAACAAACAAAATAGCAAAACATCAGAAATTATTTGTCCACACTGAAAGTATAACAAAATGATGACCATGATGGGCCGCATAGACATGCCACAGGGGCCGCGTGTGGCCCACGGGCCGCAGGTTGAATAGCGCAGGCATAGATGGACAGATTATATGCGAAAGGGGGTTCATTTGGTTCCATTTGTACATGTCTCATGATCCGTACACACCGAGAGTGATTCTTTTGTGCGATTAAATCACATTTAAAATTTAAAAGTTACAGTATATGAGTACTTTCACACTGAGCGCGATTATAACGAGATGTAATGATTTTCTGAATTCTTACGGTGGTAATTGGGGTTCCCAAAGATAATCATAATGCAGGCCTAATGCATGTCAAACAAAAGAAGTTGAGAAACACTGTCTGTCTATCTATCTATCTATCTATCTATCTATCTATGCCCTCCCCTCCAAAAATGTGCGCTCTCCTCCTTGTTGTTGTTGTTGTGTTTTTTTTAGGTGTTTTGGGGCTTTTCTGCCTTTTTTATAGTACAGTAGGTAGACAGGAAACAGGGAGAGAGATGGGGAGTGACATGCAGCAAAGGTCGTTGGGGTCGGGATTCAAACCCGTGACATGCTGCCTATGTGGCATGCGTCTGGACCACTAGGCCAGCAGGCGCCCCCTTGTTGTTGCTTTTTAGTCCCATCCCTCCATCCTTACCTCCTGGTATTTGCACTCCTCGGGGCTGAGCTGTTCCAGCACGCCGCTGTCCCGTACAGCTGGGAGGTCCTGCCACAGGGTGCTCTGTCCTGGCATGGGCACAGGACTACCCCTGGGCGCCCCGTTGCCCGAGCAGCCTGAGCTGATGCTGGTGCGGCGGGAGCTCCAGTCCACAGCGTAGTCGGCGCTGGTCTTGCTGATGTTGCGGCACACCGTCTGCCGCCGGATCTCCTTGGTGATGACGGTGGCGCGGTACGTCTGGTAAAGCGGCTCTAGAGGGCCACGGAGGTGACAGGTCAAAGGTACATTCTGCTATGAAGACTCCCAAATACTGTAGCGTTTTGCATACAGCCCATTAACCCTTTCCAAGCCACGGGGAGCCCCTTAATATTAAAACCGTACTATATCGGACTTCCTAGGGGGGAGGGGCAGCCAATCGTCTTTTCCCGTACTTTCCCGTATTTACCGAAATAAATGATTTTCATCCGAAAATCGGCGATCGTCTAACCTTCCCTAGTCACCACTCGTGCATTGATAGCTCATGGCTGGTCTGACATGAACAGAAGTGACTCTCATGGCGTTTCCTTCTTCAGCCTTCCTTCCTCCCACCCACTTGTTGTTTGGACGTTAGCACTAGCAGAGCTGGAGTGCTAGGTGCTAGGCTATCCAAAGTGGACACATCGACTGTTCAGTCACTCCTGGACTATATGCATGGATCGTTATGCGCGCGGATCGCGCACGCGAAACGCACGGGGAGATCGATGCTCGGCCAAAACCACCACTCTATCCCAACGGAGATCGAGAAAATCACGGTGAGCTAATGACCTGGGGAAAAAGAAAAAACAACGGCGCTGTCCAAGAAGGAGGGGCGGCGGGCTCATGTTTATAAACATAATATTATGTCTCAGATCACAATACAATAATAGAAATTTCACGGCTAATCTACCAACCACCATTCTATTTCGGACGGCAAAGTGTTAACTTATTCTCTGGCAAAAAAACGACTTGGGTTGGCCGTCCCCACACCGCAAATCATGTGTTTCACGTCTTTATTTTGTGTGTGTGTGTGTGTGTGTGTGTGTGTGTGTGTGTGTGTGTGTGTGTGTGTGTGTGTGTGTGTGTGTGTGTGTGTGTGTGTGTGTGTGTGTGTGTGTGTGTGTGTGAAATTACAGCCAAACCAGAACACATGAAACTAGATACAGAGATTTCCGTATATAGGCATATCGGTCTTCGGGCCTCTAGATATGAGGGCCTCGTAGTGGCCTGAACCTCTAGTACTCTAAAATCCCCACTACAGCATCTATCTGTGTCTGTACTGCCCAGGGTGAAATTCACACAATGATGACAATGATGACGGCGATGATGATGCATAGTAAACATGCTCTATACTGGTTTCAGGTTACGTCGAACAAAGACACCTTTATTTGCATGATCTAGTCAGAGTCACAGGTGTCAGGTAGCCTTTCTTACCGTCCTGTAGCCTCGACTCCCAGTCAAACGAAGAGCCCATCCTGGGAGGTGCCACTGGCCGTCTGACAGAGAGATAGAGAGAAAAGAAAAGGGGGGGAAGGGAAAAGTTTAACCTAGACCTACTGGTATCTGACAAACATTGGATGAGTGAGACAGTTATTATGATAATATGGGTGGAAACTCTAAGCTGACACAGAGTGCAAGGCACTTGTGAAGGGAATCAGGGAATGAGTGAACTCACTGCACTTCCTCCGTATCCTCTCTCTCTTCCTTAGCTGCCCCGTTCTCCTCTTGTTCTGGAGAAAGACAAGTGAAGGAGAAAAAAAAACAAATCAGTAAAGACAAGTAATGTTTTCATGCTCCTGTAGTTTTTTTTTTATTATTAATAAAGAAAATCGCCATCGGAGCAAAGTCGCATCGTGCACACTTTATCTTTACTTTCAACAAAGCCTAACCAAAAAAACAACATAATTCCACTGCCCTAAAAACCTTAAACCCAAAACTGACTGGGAAAGCATTTTTGCCTCGACTATTCCAAAATGTACAAGCTTATTTTTTTTTTTTGGTTGAAAAATCTCAAAAGTGTGAGAACTACTGATTTAATAAGGCCTTTGTAGAATCAGCTACAGGTCTTAAATGGGTGAAACACAGAAAAGCTTTTAGTAGTTCAGCCTCTTCAGGACCGACCTCTAGGCTGCGTGAGGGACTGCATGGAGGCACTGCTGAGCCTCTGGGGGTCCGTGCCGGGCGGCTGAGGCGGGACCCTGCGTGGCTGGAGCGGGCTGATGGGCGGTGGAGGCGGAGCTCTCTGGGGCGTCAGGGAGCCGGTGCTGGAGCCGCCGGGGGACGAGGGCCGCAGCGACTGCCACTCCTCCGCTGTCGGCTGTGGGAGAGCAATGCCGCCTCGCTGCCCTATGGTGGGGCGCCGGGGCGGGATGGCGGGCGGCGCGCCGTCCGGGCTTGTGTCGTCCGGCTGGAACTCCGACACGGGGTCCGAGCTGCCGGAGGACAGCTTGGTGCGGCGCGCGGGTTTCCGCACCTTGATGATGGGGATGTCCAGCTCGTGGCACGAGACCGTGGAGGAAGGCGTGGTCTTTTTGGGTGGCGTGAGCACCAACAGCGTGTCCTCGTAGATGCTCTCCTCCTGGTGCTGGAGGAGGGGGGACTGAGTCCGTTTGGGGGGGACGGGCGGAGACTGAGAGCGTGTGACGGAGAGCGAGGCGAGAATGGCGTGGGGGCCCGGATCGGACCGCCTCCGGTTGCCCTCGCCGATGAGAACGTCCAAAACATGGTGGAACTTCTCCTTCTTTTGCTTCACAATGCAGTCCTTGCTCCCTTCCTCCTCATCCCCTGCCTCGCTCTCTCCTTCTCCATCTCTCACGTCCTCCTCCTCGTCCCCATCCTCCTCTTCCAGGTCAATCTCATCCTCCTCTTCTTCTTCTTCTTCTTCTTCTTCCTCTTCTTCATCCACCGGCACCCATATGAGTTTCATGCCAGGCCGGTGGAGGTGGCACACGCAGCTACAGTCCCTTTCGCAGCAGGGACTGCTGAGAGGCGTGTCCGCGCCGTGCTCCGCCTTTGCTTCCCCTCCTCCAACAAGCTGGAGCTCCACCTCCTTTCCGTCAGGCGCTAAAGGAGAGTAAAGTATGCAGAGTTAGATTTTTCTGAAAAGGGAAGAAGGTTTTTCAAAAAGAGAAGTACTTACAACAATGACAATGACATATTGGTTTCAACCACAATGTCCTTAATCCGTAATCCTTTTTCTTATGTGTGAGGCCACTAATACACTGCCTTTTAAGCTAGTCCCCATTAGCCAATAAGATTCCATGCCCCCAGTTATCAGTTTGTTTGTAGATCACCTATTTTTTGGCAAAAACATTTAGTGTAGAAGAGAAAAAAAGGATGCAACCAAGTAGACCCCTGAGGAACCCCAGACAATGAAGTATGTAAGGTTTATTAAACTGAAACACACAACACTCATAACCCTCTTCAAGAATACGTCTGTCTTTTTCCATTTAGGCGTTTTATCATGTCACTGATCGGTGTGAATGGATGTTTCCTGCCTGAACATTTCCTACATGTGTATCCTTAGATACAGGCCAGGGGTCACTTAACTTTCATTACAAACCCTTTCCATCTGTGTGTGTGTGTGTGTGTGTGTGTGTGTGTGTGTGTGTGTGTGTGTGTGTGTGTGTGTGTGTGTGTGTGTGTGTGTGTGTGCGTGCGTCAGTCACACACTGTCAAATCAGCACATTATCACTAATAGTGCAATGCGTTAAGTGGTATAAAATAAAAATATTTCTGAAAAGGATAATTGCATAGGAAATTTGCCAAGAGAAATTTGCCAAGAGAAAATGAAAGTGAGAGACAAAGAAGGCACGTACATGAGAAAATTGAATTAAAGTTGACTGAAGAAGGAAAACAAAAAACAAAATTGAATCATGTGGATCCCGAGATCCAGATGATTCAATTTAGTTTTTAGTTTTTTCTTCATTCAACTATGATTCCAGTTTCTCATGTACTTACAGTATCTATCTCCTCTCTCTCTCACACCTTTTGGCAATATTAGATTGTGTGTGTCACGCACTCATTAGAACGGTGTGACGCGCCATGGTAGAAAACATGTGAAAATAAATGAGAGGATGTATGCCGCTGATCAGTCTAACGGTGTACAAGATTAGCTACACACACGCACACGCACACACACACACACACACACACACACACACACACACACACACACACACACACACACACACACACACACACACACACACACACACACAGTTAGACGGCTAACTTCCTGCAGAGCCATGCCATAAATCATAAGGAGACAATGGGGAAAAGAGGAAGAAGCATAGTACAAAAGCATTAATACTGAACAACAATAAAATGCAACTTGTTAATGAGAATAAACTAAAATCATTTTGAACAGGTTGAACCTGTGTGAGTACTGAGTAAAGAACAATTTGTCTATTTTTTTTGACAGAGAGCCAGGTTGTCTTGCACTGCAAACTCCTGTAGGGTGAAGTCCATTTGTACACTTCAGAGATTTAAATTAACAGTCACTATTTTGTGGTGTGACTGCCCTGTTTTCTGGCGTTTCTGACAGGACCACAAAACGAGGAACTGATATCAGTGACAGTGTCTGACCGGAAATGGAAAATATGTTTTTTGACACCTGAATACATTGTTAGTTCCGCTGCTTTCTGGTGTTGAATTCATGTTGAACCTTTGTGAACTTGGAGAATTAGGACAAAGTTTAGCTAGCCTAACATTTACAAGCTCACACAGCGAACAGATACAATGGCTGGCAAGTTCCCAAGACATATTCACAGTGTCAAGAAAGGGGCTTTGGATCCTACTTTATAAAAGCCCAAAGTTGCATTCCACTACAGCGTTGTCTAAGCACTAAGCTAGAGCAGCACTGAGAGGCAACAAGATGACAAGTGCTAATGGAAATCAATATACGTACATTATCTTTGCTTTGACTGCAGGGAACTAGTGCGCACTGTCTTCCTCTCTGTACATAATAAGCCCAATTCATTATTTGACGTACGACACGTCGAACACAGGAACTAGCCGATCTACAAGCGTGTAGATCATCTATCTAACAACATACAATTTACAGTATATTGTATGTTGTTTTATGTTGTGATGTTTTATGTGGACCCCAGGAAGACTAGTGACCGAGGCAGCGGAAGCTAATGGGGATCCGAATAAAGAATAAGAACCCCCCCCCCCCCCCCCCCCAACCACACACAAATGATGTGTTTACCTATCCAGGTGCACAACTGACAGACAGAACCTGTTTATTAAGGGTGTTGCTACAGGGCAAATCTGCCTAAAATGCCACACCCACACTATCTGTCAGAGCAGGGGAAGCAGGGAGCTGTATGTTTACTATGCTCCATGCTTTATAGTCCAGCTGCAGTTTAAACTGTAACATAACAGTAGGGATATGATCACTAGCGTTCCAATTTTGGGCATGTCACAAACATTCAGCAGAAAATAGATGGTCTGTTTTCGGCAGACAGATTTGGTGTGGTGGGGGAAAATGGAGAGGATCGAATATAGACCCCTGGGGTCAATGAAGTAGGGATTACTACTAGGGATTACGTGATTACTATTATTTCAAACCAAGGAGTGTACCCATGAGCCACTTGCAAATACTTGCATACTAACTTAATGACAACACACCAAGTAGCAAGTAGCCCTATACTACAGACAGCTGTCAAATACTACAATAAGTTGTAGCAGACAACTTTGTCAATGTATTTAGAATAAGCCATGACATGATTGACTGACTGATCAACTGATTATTTTAACTATGGGGAAGAATTATGGCTTATTAATTATGGTTACATTACATCTTATATTATTGTATTGTTCACCATGTTCTGACCAAAATAAATAAGCATTAGTCAAAATGCCATGTCATAGGCATGGTCTTTGTATATACGGTAGCTATGCTCTCTCCCTGCTTTCGTAAGAGAACTACTTGACCACCAACACTATACCTGTAGTGTTTGATGTACTTCTCCCATGAGCTCATGTTTTAAACTTCTGATTAGAATGCAAAGTGTCTCAGATTTGCCTCAACAATTAAGATCAACTGTACCTGATCGTCCCCATTCAGCACTGACGCCATTCCGCTCCTCTCCGCCAAGGGTCTCGCCCAGTGCTCGTTCACTCTCCTGCCGAAGGATTCGACTCTTGGGGGGCAGCGGAGGCGCTTGCTCTCCCTCCGTCTGGATGGGCAGACTTCTGCGGGACGGTTTGGGCTTTATGGTGGGGGCCCGTTTGAAACTCTTCTTTGAGGCGCGCTCCGTGGTGCCATTGACGGGTGGCCCCCCTGGTGTAGGCCCCTGTTGGCTAAACCTGTCCACAATCCTTTTGACCTTCCCTTTGGAATTGCGAGGCTTCCTGGTCCTATCTCCCAGAGGAGGGGAGTCATTTTGGGGCAAAGGTTTCTGGGGGATGGGGGGTCTGGTTCTGGCTTCAGGTTTTGGGGGTAAAGGGGTCGTGGGGGATATGGACGCTTCTGGAGCAGACATGGCAGATGGGGGTCTTTTCCCGGGGCGTGTTTCAATCCCAGCCCTGCCCAAACAGAGGCCAGGCCTTGAGGGCAAAGGTCACTGCGGCGGAGTCATGCTGATCTAAACAGTGAAGAGAGGAAGAGAATACCAGTTTGAAATTTGATCAAAAGGGCATGCAACGCATCACGTATAGCAGGAGGAAACACGCTCTTTTACAATTGCCCACAAATTACCCTCCATGACAATTGTTATGAACAATCTTTATAGCTATAATAATAAAGCTATTCCATAACACCATAAAACATAGGAAATTAAGTATTACAACTGTAATGCTCTAACTTGGAGCTGCACAAGCTGCTCCCTCCTCAGTGAAGGGGCTCACAGGGAAGGGAATGTGAACTTCGTCACTGAGAAAGAATACTGGAACTTTGGACTGGAAGAGGTCCACTCCTCCCTATTGTGAAAACAATCCCAACAATGAATCATGTGATTGTAACTACAAGCAATAATGTGGATTCTCAGAAACCAGCTGCCTTGAGGTAAATCCGAGTTGCTGGCGAATATATTATTGCTCTGTGCACTGTGTGCGGTGAAACCCCATGAAAGGACTATGAGAAACCCCAGTGAAAGACAAGGCGATGGACATGGTTACTGCGTATTACTGTAATACCATGCATTTTAAGAAACATTCTTTCAACACTGGTTGAATACAATTAATATTTAACCAAAAGCTGCAATATGAGTTATATAACCATTGTGCAGTACCTTACAGTCCAAATAGCTAAACAGTTTATTTTGTTGAATATAAGCATTTAGATGAAGTAAAAGGTATATTAGCCTTAATTCTAAATAATATAATATACATAGCCTGAATAACAGCATTCAAAAGCAGTCTTGTTCTGCTCATTCAAACAGTGGATAAAGAGGGGTCACCAACCAACCCTTTGCTGTTGTCATATTCCATCTATAAAAAGAAGCAGGATGGCAAAAAAATAACATTCATGCATTGGTACCAAATGGCTATGCAGCAGTAGCAGCAGATTCCTTATTCGATGCGTGCGCAACAGCTGATGTAATAGCAGACCCAAAGAGGGTTAGTCATATTCTGAGTCATATAGCAATGGGAGAGTGCTCCAGGAGAAGAAGCTATTGGCTTGGCCAAGTACAACTCTCGAAGTTATTTACTTGTGTAGACGAATTGTGGTAGAATTACACCGTATACCGTTATCTGTGGTTCACCTTTGGCCTTATATGTTCTGGCCATCTGAATATCATAGAATCAAGATGCCATAGCATGGGTCATGAAACAACTACCGTATGCCAGGTTCTCTCTTATCTTTGAATATAGATATGCTTTTCTCCCTGCTTTCCTTAGAGAACTACTTGCCCACCACTGAGTGTTTAATGTACTTTTCCCATGAGCTCATGAATTACATTTAAATCCTAAAATGTGAAATGTCTCTGATTTGCCTCAACAATTACTGATTGATATGAATTTCCTCAGTTATCAACTGTACAGTAGCCTACCTTTTCTTTTACATTATCCATACAGTCTCCAATCTTGTTTTCCAAATGGAATATTTATAGGAACTAGGAAGGTAGCTCATAATGTTTTTTTGATTGAAGAATTTATTAGAAGTTTGCAATAGAAAAAAGTACAGTTTCATGACAGTACAAATCACTGGTACAAGGTCAACTAAAAGGAGATCCTAGAAAGCCGAGGCTTATTTCCACAGGAACCACACTTTAAGTATCTCATATAACATTGAAAGACAGACGGATAGAACATAGTACTTTATCTAGGATAATATCAGTTTCAAAAGCATAACATCAAATACAAAAGGCAGAATACAGAGAAAAAGGGGGGGGGGAGCATGGGGGCTTAGTCTATTTACAAGTCACGGGTAGCTGCTGTCTGAAGGTGACTTTTCATACCAATTTTGAAGGAGGCTAGGGATTTGCTCTCCTTTAGGGCTTGTGGAAGGGCGTTCCACATGTTGATGGTATAGCAGGAGAACGAGTTAGCGCCTTGTTTAGTGTTAAATCTACGCTGATGATGATTAGTGGAGCTGCCTCTGGTGTTATGATCGTGAACATCCTTGACCTTTAAGAAGTAGTTTGTCAGGTACATGGGAATCTTGGAGGTGTAGTGTATCTTGTACACCAGGCCCATTGCAAGATGCTGTACTCTGTCAGCTACTTTGAGCCACCCCACGCTTTCGTGGTGATGCTCGGTAAGGTGGGTCAGAGGAGGGAGACCAAGCACAACCCTAATTAGTTTGTTTTGGGCTGTTTGGAGCTTTAGCTTTAAGGCAGCTGGGGCGTCGCGATACCAGACAAGGACTCCGTAATCAATGAGGGGCCCAATAAGAGCACCTCCTAGTGTCTTTCGGGATTTAATATTGATCAGTGGGGCAACTCTTTGCAAGAAGCGAATTCGTTGATTGACTTTATTGATTACCTTGGTGGTCATTTTTTCACTGGATAGGTTAGCCTCCAGGATGCAACCCAGGTAGCAGATGTGGTTTTTTCTTTCTATCACAGTGTCACCTACTTTAATTGTGAAGTTCTCAACTAGGCTAAGTTTCTGACTAGATCCAAAGAGGATACATTCAGTTTTGCCTAGGTGAATTGAGAGTCTGTTGTCATTGAGCCAGGTGCAGATCTTGTTAAGTTCACAGTTAAGGGCCTTTTCAACCTGCAAAATGTCTCTGCCTGAGACTAGGAGAGCCGAGTCATCCGCGAACAGAAACAGATTGCAGTCACAAGCAGATGACATGTCGTTTACGTATATTAAGAACAACAGTGGTCCTAGTATACTCCCTTGAGGTACTCCACAGTTTACTGGGAGGGGGGGGGACAGGGTTCCGTTGACTTCCACCATCTGTTCCCTCCCCACCAAGTAAGAGTGCATCCATCTCACTGCTGTGCTATCAAGACCAATAGCTTTGAGTTTTTCGATCAGAATAGAATGATCGACGGTGTCAAATGCCTTCTGGAGGTCCAGCATGACCATGCCACAATATTTGCCATCGTGAATTTCACGTTTGATGTAATCATTCAAATAGATGAGGCATGTATCTGTGGAATGGGACTCTCTGAAGCCAGACTGGAACTCGTAGATCAGTTTATTCTCTTCAAGATATCTAGCCACCTGTTCATAGACGATTTTTTCCATTACCTTAGAGATGGAACTAAGGATTGAGATTGGCCTGTAGTTGCCAGGGTCAAGTTTACTGCCTTTTTTGTGCAGGGGGGTTACCTTGGCTAATTTGAAGTCCTGGGGGACATAACCCTGCTTGATAGATAGATTAATAATATGGGTAATGATTGGGGCAATGGTGGCAGCTGAGTCTATGAGAAATTTGGGGGCAATTTTATCATGGCCAGCGGCCTTGAATTGAGGTAGGGTGCTACCTACATGGACAGAGAATAGCCATTCCAAGTAGTTTATCTGCAATTCTAAATCTCTATTCTTAATGATTACAGCTGGCATGCACCAACAAACTGGCTGTCAGCCAACCACATAACAGACGCATCACATAATGAGAGTCTCCCAGCTTCCCAGCAGCAGCATTTTAATGTCAAAATAACCAGCAGTCCTGTGTTTGACGTTGTTTAATTGGAAAGGGCTTGAAGAAACTGCACGGACTAGTCAGACAAGTTTGCGACAAGAAGTGTCACGCTCGCGCTCGCAGACTGCTGCTCAGTCTGTGAGCTTCTCATGCACTGAAAGATGTGGTGTCGCATATCCAGGGAAACGCTTATTTTGATGGTTTACATCACAGGTCTTCAAAAGGGGGTCCGGGACCCCTAGGGGGTCCTCATAGTTACTACAGGGGGTCCTCCAAATCTTCCAATCCTTTTTATATTAACAACTTGAACCCTAGTGTCTATATTCTGTAGAACTGTAGACAATCGGCTATTTTCGGCAAAGAGGTTTGGTGTAGAGGGGAAAAAGAGCAGACTAAGTACAGAGTAAAAGGTCAAGTTTATTAGGTAATGACGGCTCAAGTGATTAAATATCTGAAAACACACATTGACATGAATCCAAAATACACTGATGATTGTGCTGTAAAACGATGAAACTACTGTATATATGGAATCCATGAAAGGGTTGTAGGGGTCCCTGCTTCATCTCTCTCTCAACTAAGGGGTCCTTGGCCTGAAAACGTTGAAGACCCCTGGTTTACATTAAAACGCTCAACAAATAGCATCATGATGTAGTTACTGTTGGTGTTAATGAAAGACTTACTAAATAGGAAGTCTTTGACCAAGCTGCTATCCCATACTCTCCCTGCACTATCTATCTATCTACTATCTATTCATCCTTAACCACTCAAACTATACATAGTAAAACAGCCCGGAGTCGCAGCTGTAATTGGTACTCTCTTTTTTCACTCTTCATCTTGTAGATCTCTGCTATTTTTGTTCCCCCAGCCTACAGTACGCGTGGTGGGGTTCAAGTGGTTAATGCCTTTACCATGTTTAAAACATTTTTCCCACAGACTTCTTCCGTCGTGTTGGCTTTTCAAGAATATAGTCAGCAGTGTTCCAGGGACTTTATCAAAGCTATGCTGTAACTGGCTCAACTACAACTACTGTAGAGAGGAAAGTGGCACTGTGTAACGTTATACTCAAAACACTGTAATAGTGGTGTGTTTGTTTGTTTGTGTGTGTGTGTGTGTGTGTGTGTGTGTGTGTGTGTGTGTGTGTGTGTGTGTGTGTGTGTGTGTGTGTGTGTGTGTGTGTGTGTGTGTGTGTGTGTGTGTGTGTGTGTGTGTGTGTGAGAGAGAGAGAGACACTTGTGTATGTCCAGGTTTCAGTTTTGGCCCCCAGGTTATCATCATTATCCACGAGGAACTATACAGTATTGACACTAAAAGTAGGGTGTATTCCAGCAGGAATAACACATAGTGTGTGCGTGCGTGCGTGCGTGTGCGCGCGTGTGTGTGCGCATGTGTGTATTTCTGTTTATGGGAACCAAATGTCTCTCAAAGCATACTTTAGGGTTAATCTCCCCCACATCCTTCAGCGTGTAACCATCGGGATGCCACAGCTCCATTGTCTCTCTCCTCAGTCCCTTGACCTGGTTCATTCAATAGCAGCATAAGCATTCTATTCTGTTCTATTCTATTCTCCAGTCTGTCAGACAAGACATACACTCTGGCTATGTGGGGCGTTCATTCAAAGCAGAGGGGTCCACCTAATTAGCCTGACAGATTCAATGGACGTCACTCGATGTGTGATCTTCTCCAGCAAGAACCGTTATTGAACAATAACACAACAGAGTGCCGAAAGTGGACGGCGACCTCCATTAACACAATGCTGTGTGTTGTGTGTGTGTGTGTGTGTGTGTGTGTGTGTGTGTGTGTGTGTGTGTGTGTGTGTGTGTGTGTGTGTTTACAGTATACCATCTGTGGTTGATAGTAATGGGTCACAGGGTGTTTAAATGGGGAGGGGGCTCAAGAGAAATCTGGAACACCAGACATACAGACAGACTGTAGAGGTGTACTGGTTTATAGAGTGTGTGTGTGTGTGTGTGTGTGTGTGTGTGTGTGTGTGTGTGTGTGTGTGTGTGTGTGTGTGTGTGTGTGTGTGTGTGTGTGTGGGTGCGCGTACAGTCAGTATGAATGGAAGTTCCACGTTGGCCAGGAAGAAGAGACGGAAAAGGTGTGTCGATAAGGAAAGCAGAAATGGGAAGAGGGGCAGGAACAGAAATGAGAAATAAACATACATGAACACTGAACACACACACACACACACACACACACACACACACACACACACACACACACACAATGATGGGTTTGGTTCATTGGACAACATTTAGTGAAACACATTTCATGAACTGGTATATATAGGCTTTATAATCGTTTGAACAGATCAATACAATCATATTAAAATACACAACGAAATTGTAAATTGTAGGCTCTACAACACTGTAGACTACAACTGTAGCCTTAATTGGATCAAGACTATATGTATTTGTTTGGTTTTGACATTTGGATAGGACAGTAAAAGTCAGGCTCAATTACACATATATAGATGATAGTCTTGATCCAAGGGCTAGCAGCACAACTGTAAGGTATGGTTGGTTGACTGTGTAGGCAAAACAAACCTCGGCATCATATGTGTATAATATAGCCTATATGTAACCGGGCTTGTCAATGATCAGCAGTGAAAATCATAAAAAGGAAAGGCTGCTTATACTCACCGACATTCACAGATCATTTTCTTGTCGTTCAAGTTTAACGTTGGATTGATACATTGTCGCTTCAAAAAGACCGGGGTGTGTGACGATCAGCTGTCGCTTTCGATTTAAAATCCTTAACAGGTCGAACGCTGATGTAAACTTCACTATAGTTCCAAGGATGGTATAAAAAAAATGTAAAAACAGTAATCACAGCAGAGAAATATATAGGCACCACCACACGCGAAATACTCCAGGGCGGAAATATTATAGTAACATCCAGTGAATTCATGTGAAGTATTGTGTCCCTGACATGCTTCTTGTTGTCTGTGTGTGTGAATGCGTGTGAACGGAGCCTATATGTTCTTTGTTATCATACGTGGATGGGAGCCAGGCCTGCCAAGCCAGTGCAACACCCCCCTGCCTAGTAGGTCTCCCTCTCTCTGGATCTCCCTTCTCCTTCTCTCCCTCCTCCTCCTCCACCCATCACCCTGACTTCACCCCCACCTGCTCCACCACCCATACCCCCTCCCCTCCCCTCCCCTCCCCTCCCCTCCCCTCCGCCCCCCTGGCCCCTGCTGCCTGGGCGGCTGCTGCTGCTCGTGGAAAACATGATATCCCATGGTCCGGAGGGACTGCTGCGCTGTGATAGGCTAGTAATCACTGGTTCCCAAACACTGGGTCGGGACCATAGAGTTGGTCGGGAGTCTCGGCCTCTCGGGACCCATTTGTGCGCATTTTTATGGGACCCTTTATTTATTTTTTCCAAGTTTGTTTTTTAATTATTATTGTTTCAAAATATTTCCAAAGACTTCTCAAAAGAACAAACATTCTTCATGAATCAAAAACATTTTATTTTGTATTATTATTTTTTCTCAATTATTTCATGAAGAAATCTAAGAAAATCTAAGAAATTCCATAAATGAGAAAAGAAATGTATAAGAAGTAGTAAACTAGTTTGGGTCCCGGCCCCGGGTCTAATTTCTCTTTTGGGTCACGGTCCACAGACTCACAGGCTAAAACGTTTGGGAACCACTTATAGTTTCTTTGTCAGGCAGCAACAACACTGGCATGCAGTCCAGGTTTTTAATGGTCTAATTTATAATCTAAATACATTACTTTTCAAAAACAAAACAGGCCTGTGCCATGGATGAAGGTCATTTTATTTGGGTGCCCTGGGCCCAAAAGGTTTGAGAACCACAGGATAAACAGCTTTTTTTTTTTAAATATATATTATTTTTGATTCATTGAAATTTTCTTCTTTATAAAAAATCTTTTATCCCATTTTTCACCCATGCCAATTGTTGTAATCCTGGGCTCTACAACCTGGGGAGAGCCCCGAACTGAACTCATGCTTTCTTCAAGGAGTGAGCAGGCCACTTCTTATCACCTATCAAACAAACAGGGGGAGGACACGCACCAGCATTGGTGAGGTGCGGCTGACCTTGGTAAGTTAAAGGTAAAGCGTGGGGTGGCTCACAATAGCTGACAGCAGCATATTGCAATGGTCCTGTGTAGGCTACAATAATAAGATACACTACATCACCAAGATACCAATGTGCCTGCAAATACTTCCTAAATGTCCACAATCACAACACCAGAGGCAGCTCCACAAATCATGTTCAACCCAGATTTAACTCTAAAAAAGGCTCTAATTCGTTCTCCTGCTATACCACCAACATGTGGAACGCCCTTCCGCAGGCCTTAAAGGAGTGCAAATCCCTAGCCTCCTTGAAAATCGGTCTGAAAAGAATGAGTTTGATGCCCTTCCGTTATCAGCTGTGTTATTAACATGAATGACTAAGCTCTTTGAATGCAAAGTTAATAACAGCGACAATTCATGCAAAGCCCCTGGCTATGGGGGCCCCCTGAGCTCTTGGATCCCCTGGCTTGCATGAGCCCAGTAGGCCTGTGCAGTAATCCACCCACAAACACAATGTAAAATGTTTTATTATTATACAATTAAAAACACCAGGATTCATTAGATTTAAGCAGCATCTTTTGTGAGCCTAGAGCATACATGGGCAACTGGCGGCCCGGGGGCCACATGCGGCCCCCACCTTCACTTAATGCGGCCCGCAGGTTGATATTGGAGTACTGATATATATTATTGATTTCAGCTGTTACAATTGCAAACATGGAAAAATTACCCGCTTTAATTTCATCTGGCTATATTTATAAAGTTAACATAAGAACATATAAATGCATTTGAAATGAACAAATAAAAAATGTAAAAAGTTAATTTTCAGGATTCCACTTCAAAAATAGCAAAAATAGCAGATCTACAAGGCGACGCGTTTTGAGCTTGTAGATCGGCTATTTTTGCTATGTATATGGGTGGGTGACGTGACGTAGCGTTTTCGCTGTCCTCGGTGTCAAACATGTATAAATAAAAAATATATTTGTCAAAAACCTTCTGAATATTGTGCAGGACATTAAGCTTTATGTGAACTTACTCAAGATTAAAACATTTCATTCCTCATTTCTTCAGAATCTTCAACCAAACATGGTAAATGTCATCTGGTGTGACTGTCCCGACCTTGTTTCTCAAAGTGGGAACTTGAATAAAACTAAGAAAAAGAATTGCTAAAATTCATTTAAAAATGAATTTAGGCAAAAAAAAAATGTCTATTTGTGAGCCTATATCTTTTCAAAGTCCAAGCATAATGTTTTCAGTCATTTCTGATCAAAAAGATTTTGTCCCCCAAACCAAAATCATCTGGTGTGACACTAGTTTGGAAAAATTAAACAGGCAATAATTTGGACACCTACTGGGCTAGAGAGGTCCTTCTTCTGTAAGGCTATTCAGCACTCCCAGCACAACTGCAAGACAGGTGTCTGAGGTGAGTTATGATTTTAACATTTTCATGAAATGCCATCTTGTTGAAACTTTGACAAGTGTGGCACTTCTGGATGTCATCTGGTGTGACACCTTTTTCATTAATAAAGCAAAAGTTATTTGAAACTTTGGTCATAATTACATGTAAATCTAGGTTGTTTTGTTATAGCTAGCATGTTGTTAGCATGCTAATGTGTACCTGGTAGCCTCAAGGTAGTCCTAAATGCAGAAAACGTCATCTGGTGTGACACTTCGTCATCTGGTGTGACATATCTGCTTGTCACGCCAGATGACTTGATTGTCACACCAGATGATATATACTGTATTTTCCTACAGACATAACAATAAATAACAAGTCCCATGTTTCTTTTGTCCATTTAAAACATTTTAACATGTTTAAAACAACGTTTTAAACATTTTTACATTATTTAATTTAGCTTCATTCGGTGATACAGCAAATTCATCAGACAGAGCAGAAACCCCTTCACAGAAACCTAAACCTTATATTGTGGTAACACTTTTCAGTGAGTATAACATACTTGGCAAACTTGAGGACTTGCTAGTAATTACATTTTACTACTAAAAACAATCTACCTGACAAATAAATTACATTTAAATGTCTCCTCCTGAAGGTCTTCTACTCAGGTGCTGGACACAAGTGCATCTATTGGAGAGGCCCAAGCTGAGGATTCAGACACCTCCTCAGATGAATACACACAAGGACAGTTTGTCATAATCAAATATGAGGGAAAGCCATATGTGGGGCAGATTGTTACCATTAATAAGGAGGGGCTAGAGATAAACTGCATGAATCAACTTGGAAAAATGAAAAATGGTTTTGTCTGGCCAAAGGGGCGAGACTGCATTTTCTACAAAGAGCAGGAAGTTGTCTGTGGCATAGCAGAACCGCAACAGGGCAAACGGTTTGCTACCCTCACCAAATGTGACTGGCTGATGTACAATACAGTCTAAATGTCTATACCCTCACCAAATGTGACTGGCTGATGTACAATGCAGTCTAAATGTCTATTCTAATCTAATCTAATACTTTTGTACTTTCACTCACTGGACTGGACAATGAGGTAAGGTAGGACCCGAGACAAACATAGCGAAAATAGCTGATCTACAAGCTCTCAACGCATTGTGCTGCGAGAGCTTGTAGATCAGCTATTTTCGGAGTTGCACAACCCAGCACTCTTTAGCTAGTGGAGATGTGGTGTAACGACATGATTCGTAAATAAATTTGTTCAACTCAAAATGCTGTGTTCAAGTTCAGGAGACTTCGGAAAAAAGTAATACACCTGAATGCTGAGTTGTTTCCAATAATTGGTGTTAATAAAATGTTGCCTTGGCTCCCAGTGTGGCTATGCACCTTATTGTCTCTTTAAGATCCTTCTGCCGTGGGCCGGCAGAAGACTTAGGTGTGCGTAGCATTCCTGTGCACATCCTCATCATCCATCTACTACTACAATTCTTTGTTATCCTATGTTAAGGCCCAACAATACTATCCTGTTCAGAAATATTAAGGCCATGTTATTTAATGTTAAAGCAATTTTACTGTTGCTGTTTTTCCTGGGTAATTGTTTAATCAATCAGTAAAGTTCAGTACTCACTAATAGGTAGGTTAAAACACAGTTTGCTTTGACACATGAAGATATGGTCATCTGGTGTGACACTAAGTCATCTGGTGTGACATTCCAAATAGTGAGAAATCATACCTTTATTAATGATGAAACCGAAAAAATGTGTATGGTTTACATAGAAAATAGTATCAGGAAGAGTCACAAATATTTGTGTAATTTTAAAGAAAGTTTTTGTCAGAATAAAATTAAAATATGTTGAAAGATCGACAACATGGGCCTCACACAGAGTGTTGATTATGAAAAAAATATACAGATTCAATTAATTTTCACAAAACTATAGTGGATCACAGGTTAGTTATGATAAAGGACTTTGATAAAGTGAGTAACTTAAGAAAGGTGTACTCCATTTTCATTTTATGAACAATTATTGTCATGTCACACCAGATGACGGTTTTAGGCACAAGTACAACAAACTGCTCAATAAAGTCTGATTCCAATAAAATATCTAAAAACAAAATGTGTTTCCATAAAGTTGAGAGTGAGTAGAACAAAAGTAAATCATTTTTATGCCTGCTATTTGAAGTTTTTAAAAAAACATGTTTTTTGGGGCGTCACGTCACTGACCCATATGCAGTGTGGCCCTCTGGAGTGAATGTGAAAATCAAAGTTGCCCACCCCTGGCCTAGAGCCTTAAACAGTTAGAGGAAGACGGAAACATATAGGAGTCCAAACAAACGTCAGTTTGTCCAGATGAATGTGTTGACAAGTTAAAAAGGGATAATCTCCTTGTGTCTGACGTTGCTCAATCTGGGAACCCATGTGGTAAAAAGGAAAACATTGTTCCTTTGTTTTTGCCTCTGGGGTCACCCGGGGTCACCACCAAATACTTTTTTTGTGTAGAAACAGGAACTCAATTAGGCTCCTCCCCTTTCTTAGTGCACTTCCTCCCGGGTCCTTATTCCTAACAACTAAATTTGTATTGCTACTAGTGTTGATGATATCTTGTATATCATTGTATATTAATATGTCTTTAAATATCTTGATGAATTATTGGTCCATTGCGTTTATTATGAATTGAGTAGGCTATCATGAATTGAGTACCAAAGGACCCCAATGCAAATAAGCCATTCAATCAATCAATCAATCAATCAATCAATCAATCAATCAATCAATCAATATTCCTTTAGCACCATTGTATATTCTATCACTGTACATTTGCAAGATTTGAGAGAAGACTTTGCTTGACAACCAATAGCCAATCACCTTGCCCTTTTCTGTCTTTCCTGGCTATGGGATCTGAACTGTTACACTTCATGAAGAAGCCATACGTTCCAATTCATGTATAACCATTTTAAATCGTATTTATATATTGTCTGGAAAAGAATATGCTGAATACGTTTTAAAACATTTTTCTTCCAAATTAGAGTACAATATAACATTTCAGAATTTATTTTGAACTGAATAATATCATCAGTCAATCCTTGGATTCCCTGCAATATACACTCACTGTATACCAGTGGTTCTCAAACCTTTTCATGTCGAGGACCCTCAAATTGACACTTATTAGCCTGCGGAACCCCATTTGAAAAGATATGTCAGGGAGAAGATTTTTACGGCTCTAGCAGTGATTCCCAACCATTAATTTCAAGGACCCCCAGTTTGACATGCATTAGGCTACGGACCCCCATTTAATGGTATTTCTATTCTATCTCTGAGACCCCAACTTATATTGTAAAATCAATGTTAATTTAACTCTGAGAGTGTACAAAATGGTCCATTTTTTACACTCTCTGAGTTACAGACGCATAAGTGTCCATTTGGTTCCTCATTATCATTTAGCTCGGGACACTCTGGAACTCCCTCAAGGACCCCTGGTCCTCTACACCAAACAGGTGTAGAGGAGATGGAGATGGAGGCCACAGCTCCCACCTCTATCTTATAGTTTAATACTGCCATCTATTGGCTGCTTTTGGAATAGCATACACAAAGAATGATAGAGATAGGGGCTAAGGTTATCAATAAAGTAGTCTGGTTGTAATATATAGAGATGATTTCATTAAAGTGACTGTTTTATATTGCAGGCAATTTATCTTAATGTCTATAAAAAATAGGCCTACATAAGGCTTTGGCATGAAAACAAATATGTAAAAGTGTTTTTTTTTTCTTCTCCCCTGCATAATTGTCTATGAATGAGAAGTAGACCCGGCCAGTTAGATGGAGATGATGGAAAGTTGTAAAAAGGGAGGGTGCATATTGTATAGACATTTACAATCAGTTATCAGTTTAGTGCACGACATGTGCCTTTCTGATGCACATTTTTATTTCATTTTAATCATGTCAAGAGGACAGGTAAACAAAACAGCACTAATAATAAACAGGATGGGACGCGCAGGTCTATTTAACCTGGGATGCTTGTGTTGCGCAAAGATACTGCGGCATTTCCCTTCCTCCTCCTCCGTGTGCATGTGTCCGTGCGTGTGCACGCGCCGTGCGTGTGTCACAGTATAAAGGAAACGCTCCTGGACCAATCACATCTGTGCTGAAGGCAGGGAGCGTGTGTGTTTACACCACCGTCACCTCACCTGTCAAAATACACAAACCTTCTAGTATTTATTTTCCTTCTTCAAGGTAGGATAACACCTGCTTTCTGTTTCATTCATATATAGGTCTATATATATATTTCACATTCTGCCTCAACGTGAGTGGATGCGGTGTGGGATAATGAACATCAACCTGCTTACAAAGGGATCCATTGGCTATATGGGGGGTTAGCATGGCTAGCAGCTTGGGCTATCTGTCTTAATGGTATAGCCGATTATCATAAAGTCCTCTCGGGTTTTAATCAACATGAATGAATGAGATCGCTGTGTGTTGTTCTAACAAACGTGTCACACTGCTGCTTACAGTGGGGGTTATAGTCAATGCTAGGTGATGCTATAGCATGTCTATTAACGGTCTATTATAGCATGTTGGAGAGGGGATGGATGCACCGTTATGTGGTCAAGAAGACGTTAGCATCCATATACATAGGCGATTGGATTAACTTCGTTGTGCACTTAACTCCCGTGGAGCTGTGATAACGTAACGATGGCGAGATAGTAAATACTGGATCAGACAAGATGTCACCATCTTTCACGTTTGAAGGAAAAACAAAGTGTGTGCGCACTGTGAACATCAAGCAAACTGTGTGAGCAGCCTTAATCCTCTCTCTCTCTCTCTCTCTCTCTCTCTCTCTCTCTCTCTCTCTCTCTCTCTCTCTCTCTCTCTCTCTCTCCCTCCCTGTCCCTTTCTCACCCCCTCTCCCTTTGACTCTTTTTCACACAAATATTCTCTTGCTGTCACTTGTGCTACCAAGTTTGAATCTACATGGCTCCTCTTTGCAGCCCTAGGTGCCAATTACAATAGCTCTCCACTCCCAAGGTCCCCAGTGCTGGTTAACTTGCCAACTTCAAGATGGTACATAAATAAATGTCTATCCACCCATCACCGCTATTTACTGCTATATGACCCCCCTGTGCCATCCACTGCAGGGCATCAGGGGATAAGTTTATTCAGAGGGGTGCAAATGGGACGCAACTTGTTTGTGTTTATGCGAGCGCAGCCGCACTTGGTTGTAATGGTGCATTTAAACCGCTCTGTGTGTTCGTGTGTGTGTACTTTGCCAAACAACAGTAATGACTAATGAGTGACTATGTGCAGAGAGAGAGAGAGAGAGAGAGAGAGAGAGCGAGCGAGAGAGCGTGAAAAGCTGTGTGACAGAGAGAATGGTGTGAGAACAAAGAAGAGTAGGGAGGGGAACAGAACAGGAGGAGAGAGTAAGTTAACAGGCTGTGCAAGGTGCAGTGCAGCAAGTGTTGTACACTACAGTATTAACCCAACCTCACCTCAGTCAGTGCTGTGTAGCCATCCCCGTGTATTCTGCTCTGACTTCTAAGGGGAATCCGATGTGTTCTGACTGTTCTCCCATCTGCACCCAGGAGCAAAAACACAGACAACACACTGAAGCGTCAACGGTAGCCACCAACTGGACGGACTCCCTGGTAACTGACCTTTGCAGGTAAGGCTGGGCACCGCCACGCAGCATGCAATTAGACAACAGAAGGCCGTTTGATGCATCTTTTCTGCAAGCAGTGCAGATTCAGCATCGCCTCCCAACTATGATGACTTCAAACAGGACTTATTCCTCTTTGAGCTGCGTGCTCTGTGTATGGCCCCCTCCATATTTTCCCTCACCAAATCTCAGCCAAAAATAGCCGATCTACAAGCGCACAACACACTGTCGTAACGCGAGGCTCTGTGAGCTTGTAGATTGGCTATTATTGCAGAACGGTCACCTATATTTGCCTATTATGATATGCCCAGAATAGGGATGCTGGTGTTCATGTTGTGGTTAAAGCATTTTATATTTTCTTCTTTTTTTGGGGCAACTTTACCAAGAAGGGTGACTTCTTTCCTGAGAGACAGGAATGCTCTCTAAAGACAGCCAGCAGCCGAGGAAAGCCGAGGAGAATAATGATGGTGGACCACATTTGGGCCAGAGAGATTTTTGTGACAGTTTATGTCAGGGAAACTGTGCAAGGCATTTTGCTTGGCTATCGAAGAGAAAGGGTAAAACCAGCACTGAAAATAAATGCACACACTTAGATTTAGAGAGCTCAATCATGGGAACACATCTCAGAGCCAAGAATGAGAGAGCCATGGCACTCATCTATGATGCCACCAACTTGCTCCATTAGCATTATGTAATTACTAATTAGCTTCGAGAGATTCAAGTTTTTTTATTTTATTTTATTTGTTACGTTTTGTGTACGAGTGCCGAAGAGTAAACTGTGTTCTTTCTGGTTTCCTTGGACATATAATAGTGGTGGTATTAGTAGTAGTACCAGTAATGATACGATAATAATAATATTAAACATACTCTACAATGCCAAGGGAATAACTAAACTAAGCAAAACAAAATACTAGACAAATTAGCTCTTAAGGTGCATGGAGGTGCAAGGTTCTTGCTCGTAAGTTATGAACAGCTGTCGATTCCAGAGGGCTGCTTTTGACCTCTGACAGGCTGTTGTTGTTGTTGTGGTGGTTGTTGTTATTTTTTTAACTTTAATGTTTGTTCAAGATGCATCCTCCAGATGAGTTAATTGTAGCTGTAGTGTTGATCTCTCATCCATTGACAGTGGATCAGCTCAGGGATTTTCCTCTTCATGACAATGCCAGTAATGTATTTTACACACGTTTGTATTTTCCTTTTTAATGCACAGGGAATATTGAATAGACCTCCCCTTCAAATGAAAGCTCCTTAAAGGTTCCTAACAGCAGAATCACAAGGAATGTTCGCCCAGGTTTTGTTTTTCCTTTTTTCTTTTTAACAGCTTGAAGGGTTCAACTTGTGAGAACTGTGTCCCTTCTTCTCCTATTCCCTTTCCCTGAGGCTATAGGCCAGGGTGATGTGTATTTGTCGAGGGTTATGTAGAGTTAATTGGAGCATCTCAGGTGCAGAGCAGAGCACCAGGGAAAGGATAGCAATGCCATAGAGGCAGCTCTGATTCTTCTGGGGCTCAACAAAAGCAGTCCTAGTGATTATAACGATTAGGGAGACGATATAGAGTGCAAAGAGCTATATTTGAAATGCAGCATACAGTATGTATCTCCATAGTGACTTCCAAGGTTAGACCATCTATAGATTAGACATGGCAACGGCACGAATGAATTTCAAACAGACCGCTTCCTTTCCACTTGGGCTTTGTGCTTATTGTAGCTTCATTTTGCCCCCACCGCCCCCACCCTGTCTCTCTGTCTCAGTGGAATAGCGGAATAAGTCTTGAACCATGAGCTCAGTGGCAGTGTTGACTCCGGAGAGCTTTGCAGAGCATCGCAGTGGCCTCAAGGACCAAGAGATAACAGGTGATGTCTTTCGCTAGCCTACCCTGTTCATATTCCTATTTCCCATTGCTGCTTGCAAAATTGGGGGGAAAGCCTGGTTGATCGCTAAATCTGTTCTAAACAACTAAATAGTCACCAAGCAAAAGTTTGTATCAGGCACTAGACACTGGCACTCAAGCCGTTTAAACACTTTCACATTTGATGTGAATTTCAGTTCTCTCTGTGTTCCTCTGTAGATCAGTTATTTTTGTGTGTGACACATGCATAACAAATACATATACCCGGTCATAATATTGAAAATCGTTATGTGCAACATCAATACATTGCTTTTTTCCTGTAGTTGTCTCCACCAGCCGAAGGCATGGGGAGAGACTATGTTTTCGCCTCCGACTGTCCGTCCGTGTGTGTGTGTGTGTCCGTCCGTCCGTCCATAAAGTTTGTTATCAGCATCTCCGGAGGCGTTGGCCCGGTCGCTGCCAAACTGAGCACACACACTCCCTGGATGCCAATTCAGAACCTCTGCCCCACATTTTTCACATGGGCCTGTTCTAGCGCCACCAGGAGGCCAATTTGTGCAAAACTACCTTTTGGCCAGTACTCTTAGAGATTTTGTCCAAAAATCACGCAAATCGGTAGACAGTATCTCTACAGTCATGTGATCGACACAGATCTGTCCGATTTTCCATATTCCATCCTGATTGGCTACAATTGGCTTCCAAAGTTTGCAGGATTGCTCAGTTTTTAACAAAATGCCTCAAATCACAAACGCAGAGTGCAATCACGGTGAAATTGGCCGTGCACGTTCCCACTAGGCAGAGGAAGAAATGCCATTTCAAATTTCTCAAATCAGCCTCATGGTGGTGCTATAACAGGGCAATTTGTGTTTTTACCTTTAACTCCACCGATAAGTGGAAAACTTTGTATGCGCACTCCCTAGAGGCTAAGGATAAACCTTTGCCCTGCATTTTTCACTTTTGCCTTTTATAGCGCCACCAGGAGGACAACTTATGTAAAACACATTCTTTGCTATTACTCCATCAGATTTTCTCCAACAATCATGCAAATCAGTACACAGTATCTCTATAGTCATGTGATCAAGTCCGATACGTCTGATATTTCATATTCCATCCTAATTGGCTAATATTGGCTTCCAAAGTTTGCAGGATTGCTCAGTTTTTGAACAAAATGCTTCAAATCATCAACACAACTTGCGATTACCGTGACATTTGCCACACATATTCCCACTACGTCAAGGAACAAATGCTATCCTTTTCACATTGGCCTGTTATAGCGCCACCAGCAGGTAGACTTTAGCAAAACACATTTTTGGAACACAATGCCTCAAATCATGCACAGAGATGGTGAAAGGTAGAGCACTTATGACAAACTAACTACCACTGCAGATCATAGCATGGTCCAAACAGTTATATGGCTGACAGTTTTATCTTGACTTACTGTAATTACTTAAACCCTATATGTACTTATTTAACTGGAGTCCCCAGGGGTCTATACTTAACATGTTTCTCAAGATCAACATCCACCATTCCTCCGTATCCTTCATCCACAAATGCACGACAGATCCCTTTTCTTCCACCATCTGTCCATCTGACACATACATCTCTTTCTTCTGCAGGCTGCGTGCCAGAGGATGAGGCCTACATTCCTACCTACCTGGAGGCCTTCCCTCCCTTACCGGAGAAAGGGGCGCCAGGGGAGAAGGCTGGGGAGCCTGCTGGGGCCTGGGGTAGTAAGATCAGACCCATCAAAGCCTCTGTCATCACCCAGGTCAGGCAGCCTCCAACAAGAGCAACAACCTAGTGTTGCATGCAACATTATACAAACACAGATATTGGATTGAGGAAGAATGTATCGTCAGTGCATCTCCATCCAGACAACTGTTTTGACATTCAAATCTACCCTCTTCATTGCAAAGATTTGATGGTAGAAGTGATATTGTAAACACATATACGAAAGCTAAACTTGCTTTCAATGTAAATATTATGTCCTCTGTTCACTTGATATCGCTCACAGATGAGCGACGCATGGAAAAAGACTTCAGCGCCCTGACGATCGATAAAACACAACGTTCCAGGAAAAAATAAGCAAGTAAGCTGTATTCCCTGAAATATGAACCATGTGCCCCCCCAGGTGTTCCATGTGCCACTGGAGGAACGGCGCTACAAGGACAACAGCCAGTTCGGGGAGGGCGAGGAGGCCAAGGTGTGCCT
Organism: Nannobrachium achirus; assembly: GCF_963921795.1. Taxonomy (NCBI): domain Eukaryota; kingdom Metazoa; phylum Chordata; class Actinopteri; order Myctophiformes; family Myctophidae; genus Nannobrachium; species Nannobrachium achirus. The sequence goes on along the minus strand of NC_137821.1, from coordinate 30,942,531 downwards.
GGACATCATGCAGCGGACGGGGGCACATATCGAACTGTCCCTGGCCAAAGACCAGGGCCTGTCCATCATGGTCACCGGCAAACTCGACTCTGTCATGAAGGCTCGCAAGGAGATAGTGGCTCGGCTGCAGACACAGGTAACCACCAGTGTTGTTTTTGACAGCAAATCTTGATTTAGTTTTAGTCATAGTCTTTTGAATAAAATGTAATTTCGTTTTAGTCATAATTTAGTCACCTGAAGATGTTTAGTTTTATTCTAATTTTAGTTGACTAAATGTCATACGATTTTAGGCGACTAAATCTACAGTTGATTTAGTCAACTGAAATGTATTTTGGCAGGCCTTGATGGCATCGTAATGACTGATTTTACACTTAGTTGCGTGCTGAAAATAGCCAATCTTGTAAGATCTGCTATTTTCAGCACGCAACACCTGAGATTAACCAAACATACCTGAGATTAACCAAACATAAAATGACTCTCTTCTCCACTAGTCCCTCCCTAACGTTTTGTTGATGAAATTGTCAATATATTTAGTCTTAGTTTTAGTCATCACAGCTTAGTTTTTTATTTAGTTTTTATTTAGTTTCCGTCAGTGAAAAAAAGGCAGTCGACAAACATTTTTCGTCATAGTTTTAGTCGACAACATCAACACTGGTAACCACAGTGCGGGCCAGAGAATGCTGCTTAAAGCGAGGGGAGCATATTGATTATTGGAGGCTTTCAGTGTGATGATATACAAGATGGTAGTAGATATGGTTGAGGTGCAGTAATGTTATTTTGTAGTGTACTATTCCGTTTGATACATGAGAGTGGATTTATGGGTTGGATCTGACACTGCGTCTCCATGTGCAGCATATCTTGTCTTAGTAGTTCTTCGCAGTGCTGTGTTTATTCACTCACACACAGATTAAAGTAGTTCATTTTGGGTGACAAGTACACAGGGGTGTAGTGCTGCTGCAGTGAACTGTAATGACACTCCACTACTTTCTTTTTTTAATCCAGGTGAGGAAATGAAATATTCACAGTGTATAATCCAGTTGAAGTTCATATACCTGTACATCTTTTAAGCGCTTCAAGATCCAATCATCACAAAGAAAAGGCAGCAAACCATCCTTTCAGTGTTTGGGATAGCTAGTAGCTACTGTATGGGGCGAACTGTCACCAATAATGTTTTCATATTTGTCAAGGTGCCATGTCACAATCTCACCAATAATGTTTTCGTACTGTATTTTGGTGTGGTGTCACAAGAATGTTTTCATATTTGTCTCGGTACGCTGTCACCCATGATGTTTTCATACTGTATTTGCCAAGGTGCGCTGTCACCGAAAATGTTTTTATATTTGTCACGGTACTCCTGTCATAATGTTTTAGTATCCATATCATCATATTGAGACTATCAACATGATGAAACAAACTATTGATAAAGTCAATCTCTGTGCTTGGAAGGGTTATTGCTCACCATCATGGAGACTAGGTTTCAAATCCAGTGGCTCTGGTTTGGCCGGGTGTTCTAGCTAACACAAACAAAATCTCTGTTGCTTCAATAGTGTAGTCCCACAGGGTTGGTCAGGGCACCTGTTCAGGTGGAACTATAGGAAGAATACCTCCGCATGTGTTACGTCTCCCTGGTGAAACACCTCACTGTCTGGTGAAAAGAAGCAGCCATGGTATCATGCATATCGGAGGAGACATGGTTTTCTGTAGGGATGTCCGATATTATCGACCTCCCGATATTATCGGCTGATATTAGCCGATAAAAATGAAAAGTCTGAAAATATCGGTTTCGTTATTTTTATTTTTATTTTTTAAGAGTTCTTACCGTATTAGTCTAGTAGCCAGCCCATAGAGCCCCATTGTAGACCCGGACATTTTGAGTACCCTAAAGTTTTATGTTAGAAATGTTGAGTATGGGTCCCCAGCATATAAAAACCACCGGATGCTAACTTGTATATGTTGAGCAATTTTCATAATCAGCCACTAAAGTTGGTGTCCCATTAACTTTACATTACAGGAAAAATAAGCAAAAAATTAATCTGCTTTAAGTAGCATATGAGGGGAGGGGTCTAACTAGGGGTATTTCATGATTCTGAATCCATTGCAAGCATCCGTTTTGCACGAAAATCATTCCTTGGCGAAAAATCGGCCTTGGTTTAGTGATGAAAAGTGCCGAATCATCACTTTTCACATGTTTCTGGGGTCCGTTTTAGCCCAAGGAATGTTTTTCATGCAAAACGGATGCTTGCAATGGATTCAGAATCATGAAATACCCCTAGTTAGACCCCTCATATGCTACTTAAAGCAGATACATTTTTTGCTTATTTTTCCTGTAATGTAAAGTTAATGGGACACCAACTTTAGCGGCTGATTATGAAAATTGCTCAACATATACAAGTTAGCATCCGGTGGTTTTTACATGCTGGGGACCCATACTCAACATTTCTAACATAAAACTTTAGGGTACTCAAAATGTCTTGGTTCACATTCTGGCTACTAGACTATATGGTTTGTGTGATATGAATTGTGATCTTACCATCATCACAATAATCCTTAATGATATTCAATCATATTCAAGGGCTAGAAATGAGACAGACTCCAGTCACTTTCATATTTTCAAAAACAAAGGCTCATACAGTATCAACGCCAACCAGCAAAAGGCTAAATATGTAAGCTGCCTGTTTTAGGTGAGAGAGTTTGAACAGAATAATGACCATCAACTCCCATGGGTGTCATTTTATTTGGTCTCAGCAACAAACATTGCTGATTATCACTTCAAACAGGGACATCAAGCTCCACCTGTTTAGCTGAGTTGCACGTATTGATATAGCAGCACAGAAATACATTTTGAGCTTATGCCAAGATCCTGTTAAAACTTAAAGGGAATACCATCCAACTGAATAATTCTGTTATATTGTTACAATGAACAAGGAGAGTCTAGTCAGTTTCTACAACAAAGGGAATGGTCAGCTCTCATAAAGCTATCACTCATAAGAAGCATGTTTGAATTTTTATGTCACCTGATTTCCAGTTTCAAATCAGAACATCTGCCCCGGATTATTGTACAGTCACATATTGAATAGAGGCACAAGGAACGGCAGCTCGAAATATCAAATCTACAAGCTCAATGCGTCAAGCTTGAGGTGTTTCTAGTGCACAACAAAGTAAAAATCAGGCATAACTCTGTAGAACTCAGCCTTCCATTCCAGTCTTTTTTGTACTCAATCACTATTCCTGTCTCTCCTGTCTCTGTGCCCAGGCTTCGGCCACGGTAGCCATCCCCAAGGAGCACCATCGTTTTGTCATCGGTAAGAACGGTGAGAAGCTCCAGGAACTGGAGCTGAAGACGGCCACCAAGATTGGCATCCCGCGCCCCGACGACCCCAGCGCCAACATCCGCATCACTGGCACCAAGGAGGGCATCGAGAAGGCGCGTCACGAGATCCTGCTCATCTCTGCTGAACAGGTCAGACAGACACCAGAGGATCTTCAGAACTAACGGGGTGCGCGGCGTGGAATAAATCGATTAAAGGGGGGCGCGATTTGCCGTTGGGAGCTCCTTCAGCAGCCATTGCGCCACAATTTCTGCGCTCTTGCTGTGATAGTTGAGTCTTCTTTGTTGTTTCGGCGTTTCAGGTCTGGTGATGCACTCATTGAAGAGGTTTTCCTCGGTTGAAATTCCAACCGAGCAAATCAGTGTCGCTTCAACCTGATGACATCGGGGCTTGTGAGCAGCGTGGGTGGGGTTTTCCCAGAAGTCATGTGCGATTCCAAGTAACCCAGCGCCGTCGCCGGACCGTACCACACATTCCCAAACATAAACATTGCGTCGCCCACCGCGGTTACATGCAATCTTAACGATCTTGCTATGAAACATCAGTAGCAGACATGTTTACTGTGTTTGATTACTAGTTCGTAGCGCTCCTATTCTGCCTGGAAGAGACCTTGATGGACCTGACGTCACTCTCTCTTCAGGCAGCCTCTCATAATTAGAGCTATTAATTGTTATCTGCATTTCAGTGTGATCATTCGGTGTTCAGTTCAAGTTAAATTGGATGTTGACTTGATGTTATTAAACTGTAACTTGCTGAATGTTTGTTGTTAAATGTATTACGTTTTGTCATACAGATCTTTTTGTTCATTTTAGATTTTTTTCTTAAAAAAAACAAAAACAATCTGAGATAGGAGAGTGTTGGGAGACAGGGAACCAAGGGTAGAGAGAGGAGATACATGTGAGACAAGCCAGGAGTCGGATTAGAACTCAGGTCCTCCTCATGGATCACAAGGAACATTATGGTCTGTGTACTAACTGGCTTTGCCACCAAGCACCCCATCATGCAGTGTCTTTTTTGGCATGTAGCCAAATAAATTAGCCAAACACAGTTATTATTTAAGTTTTATTAAATAGAGATTGTCATTACTCATTAGGTGAGGCTCAAGATAGCAAAGATAGTGATATTAGATGTCACAGTAATTGGTGGGGGGCACAGCTTTGTTTGATGGGATGCTGACTCAAACTTTGAAAAACGCTGCTCTACAACATTTCTATCTTAATTTTTCACCTTGCCAATTAACAAATTATGTCATTTACAAATTAAAATGACCTTGATTCAATATTTTCTTGCCCTCTTGATCTCATCAATGTATCATAGATCTCCTTCCAAATTTGGCAATCTGTCGCAATAATGTCTCTACTTCTTTGCAAGGATATCTTCTCAGAGCCAAGATAGCCTGGCCTGAGCCTGGCCTATCATCAGACAGATTTAATGTATATCTTTTTGGGGCTTTTCTGTCTTTCTTTAGCACAGTGAAGAGTGACAGGATTAGGAAACATGGAGAGAGAGACAGAGTGTGACAGCAGCCAAGGTCGCCAGGCTCGAGACTTGAACCCAACGTCTCGCTCCCCTACTTTTTACCATAACAATCAGCAAACCCAACTTGTGTGTGTACGCTTACCAGGACAAGCGGGCGGTGGAGCGGCTGTCGCTGGAGAAGGCTTTCCATCCCTTCATCGCCGGTCCTCACAACCGACTGGTGCAGGAGCTGAGCCAGGAGACGGGCGCCCGCATCAGCATCCCGCCGCCCAGCCTGCCCAAGGACGAGATCGTCATCACAGGGGAGAAGGAGGCTGTGGCGCTGGCCCTCAGCCGCATCCGGGCCATCTACGATGACAAGGTACAGGAGAACTAATGCTCGCGTGCAGTAGGGCCCTCAAAGCTCTTCTGAGTTACTATACGGTCAATAAGTCAGGTGTAGTGTGAGATGCTACATGCAGTACATAGGATGAAGTGATTCCTTAAAGTCCCATTTTTATTGTGGCTTTCAATAAAGAGGGTTTCTACACAAGTATGGGAATTGTGGAAAAGTATGTTATTTGATTTTGAGGTCTGAATAAGTATGAAAATAAATAATGTAGACCAAATTGACCACCAAATTAGTTTGTTGCATTGTGCAAAAAAACTAAATTTGGCAATATCTCTGAATTGCATATACTGTAGCATCACAAATAATATGACAAAAGCTTGTCTCAACTAGAGAGTGGGCGGGTGTATGGGCTGGAACCAGGCTATGTCTGAACATTTATGAGTCACGCAGTGAGTTAACTACAGTTTATCAGAATAGCTAAACTATATTTTATGCATAAGGAAACCATACTTTTATGGCTGCATTCATTGTCCATGGACACAGTTCTTATTTATAAAAGTGGTTCATGGGGAGAATAATAATAATAATGTAATACATTTAACAGTAATATATACATCTAAAGTATTACTATACTGTACATCTTATCACTGGTGACTATACTGTATGAATTACATTAATTATGTGCAGGTTGCACAATGAGTATAACATTTATGTGGACAGACTTTCAACTGTGAAGGTCTGGCAAGTGTCAACATATCTTCAACATTGAGGATGAATATACGTGTAGCTACAGTCTATGAGTGAATATGTGTACAGTCTCTCAATGTGTTAATGCACCAGTGTCCATGCAGGAGTCAGTAGTCAAAGGTCAGTAAACAGTGCAGGTCTTTAAAGGTGATATACACCATGCATTTAAAAAGTATTTATGTCATATTGTTTATGTCCCAAAAACGTTTTTCAAAAGGTTTGAGGCTAAATTACCACTCCTGAATAGAGAGCCTCTCTCATTTTTGAATGGCTCTCAGAGCATTTTCAGCTGCAGTACCACCTTTGGCCTGAACTGCGCCACCCCCTCCCCAAAACCTTTTTGAAAAAACATTTTTTTTTGAAAAAAGAAATATTTTTGAAAAAAAAAAAGAAATCTTCAAAAACGTCATCGATGGCAGCAAATCTGGATAGCCTGTTTTGAGAACCCGTGGGATGCTTTTAACCTTCGCCTTCCCAAAACCAGAGAAAGACACAACGGTCAGAAATGGGACTTTGTGAGGATAGAAGGTGCTAGTGGGACCCCAAAAAAAGGTTTTAAAATAGGAAAAGTGAAATTTCATGGTGTATCACCTTTAACGTTTTTCTATGGGAGTCAAGCTTGATTGTGGAGCCTGATGGCAACTGATAAAAAAAGACTCCTATTCGCTTTGCGGTGTGCAGAGGTGGGATTAGGACGTGCTCCTCATCTTCACTAGCTCATCGTAGATGGGATGGGAAGGCTTCTCCTGGATAGCATCCAACTTCCTCCTAATCCTCCAGCATTGTTGAGCCAAGTGCAGTTTATTCTTCATGTGCACTCCCAGGAACTTCCTCCCTGTAGATACTGATGGGAGATGGGGTCCACTTCTGGCACCACTGGTAATTCATCACCATCTTCTTGGTCTTTCCGATGTTGAGCTGGAGGTGGTTGTTCTCTCACCATCCAAAGCTCTCCACCAGGGCTATGTGCGCCTTCGCATATGGAGATGTGAATGGTGCACGGGTGCACTGCTGTTGAGTGGGGATTCAGGCTGCCCTACCTAGACCAATAATGGTGGTTCCATGGTCAAACCTGTTGGAGAAACAGCTTGTTTGCACGTTCCAGGATGCTGCTAACTGTCTAAACACCTCTCTGAAGCTGTTGGACTGTAGCCTGTACCCTCCTCCAGTCTGTCAGCGTGGGTAAAACGAAACAGTAAAAGGACTGGAAGGGACACTCAGGATGTGTGTACCAGATGGGTGCTGTTGATAGACGAGCAGGAGATAATCTGGAGAGTAAATTGGATTTGGCTACAGAACAACAGGATGAGAATGCTAATGATATTTGGTGCGTGCGTATGGGAGGCAAGAGACCAATTTCTCGATTTCTCTCTCCTTCTGTCTCCCGCCATCTCTCGACTTCTGGCTGTCAGTCAATCAATCTTCGCCGCCGCCCTCTGTTTCCTGTCGTCTCTCTGTCCCGCTCAATCTTTTATTTCTCCTTCGCCACCCTCATATCTCCTTCCTATCTCTCCTTGGTCTATTTCTCTCCTGTCACCGCTTGTTCTCCTCTCTGTCCCTTGCCGTGCGCCTCCTTCCCGACATCTCCTTTTCCCCTTCTTCTTCTAAACCACTTGAACCCTATATCAGTGGTCTTCAACAGGGGGTAAACGTCTGATAATATACATTAACACGAACCCAACACTAATGACAGAGCTATCAAACAAATCTATTAAAAAGTTTTATCAGCAACACAATTTTATATGTAGGGTGGGGGTCCATGCTTCATCTCTCTCTCTCAACTAAGTTGAAAGTAACTCCTTTCTTAGGCTGAAAAACATTGAAGGGCCCTGTCATACAGTATACACTTCTTCTTCCGTAGTCCCCCAGTGGTCTACTAGGCCCCCTCCTTTTTATCCCTCTACTCAGAATCTCTTCACGGAAAATAGCCCATCTTAAATTTCACAACGTGTATGTTCACCCCAGAACACAAGGGTTCATGTGTTTAACTTAACTTGTGCTTTGCATTGGTCTCTGCCTCCTCTCCTTATCCACTTTGTTTGCTCTACTCCCCCGTGCTTCTTCTCTCTTATAGGGCTGTCACAATTATTACATGATCGTCTAATCGCAATTATTTGACATAATCGCAATTATTTGACATAATCACAATTATTTTGTGATAATCATCATAATCGTCTACATGTTAAAAAATGTTTATATATGTTCAAACATTTAAAAATAGTGGAAATATTTCACTATCAATGTTCTTTTTAAAGTGTAAAGTTGTCAAATATGTCAGTAATTTCTTTGTATATTTGGGTTACCGGTATGTGTCATATCTACCATGTGCAACTTCAAAGCCTAAAAGCCAAAAAGAAAAATGTAATTGTCAACAACAAAAACACAATTAAATCGTTAATCGCAATTATTTGAGTGACAATGAATCGTCATGTAAAATGTCATAATCGTGACAGCCCTACTCTCTTATTGTCCCATGGCAGAAGAGGAAGACCACCACCATTTCTGTGGAAGTGAAGAAGTCGCAGCACAAGTACATCGTGGGCCCCAAGGGCAACACCCTGCAGGAGATCCTAGAGGCCACGGGGGTGTCAGTGGAGATGCCCCCCCTGGACTCTGGCTCGGAGACCATCATCCTGAGGGGGGAGCCCGACAAGCTGGGACCCGCGCTCACGCAGGTCTACGCCAAGGTGAGAAGAACCAGAGGATACTGTGTGTGTGTGTTTGTGTGTGTGTGGTTGAAGGAGCGTGTTGGTAGATGAGAAGGGATCATTCTGAATTCACACTAACATTAGCCGCAACTTATACTACAGCGTTTTTCTTCTAAAAGCTTTGTCTGAAACACCCATGGAGGTGGCATAGACCTTCATGGCAGCGGCAAAGTTGAGACATATCAACTTTGCCGTGGCGCTTTTTGCGGTGGTCACTCCTCCGTCGTCCCCATGTACAGTGCGTTGAACCTCACCGCTTTCTCAGAATGCTGTAGCAGCATATCGCTCCTGGTGGGAAATTACACTAATGAAAAGATGTCACATCGGGCCCCTGGCACAGTTGCTGAACCACCATTCCAGAAACTAATAATCCACCCTTACAGAGCTAGACATGCATAACTATGTTTGCTACTCTCTTGAAGTCTTGTACTTCGCTGTATATGTTTAAGCCATACTGTCAGCGAGTTGTAGAAATGTGGAAATAAAAATTATAATAATAATAATTACTGAGCAGTGACAGTATATGCATGCAGCATTCTGGGTACCGGTGGAGATCAAACACAGTAAAGAGAGCATTGTGTGCTTTTAAGAGATGGCACAGGAAACCTTACCCAGTAGTATATACAGTATATACCCAGTAGTAGAACTACAATTCAATAAAGGTTATCTGACTGGAGCCTAATTTATACTTTGTCGGATGAGCAGGTCATTTGACAAAGTATTTATGTTTTATATGGTGGAGGATAGCATTTATTCTTTATTCTTTATTACTTTATAGTAACTGACTGTCATCCAACACAATGCTGTTCACCTCTCTCCTCAGTTGGAGCTGGTTCATTAGGTTGGGTAGGGCAAGGTGCTTCATTATGTCTATCGTGCTGCAGGCAGCGTATCTATCTGCTGGGCCTGACACCAGGGACATTTGATTGTGAATATCTTATGAATAGATTAAATTATGAATAGCTTGCTGAACGTTTGTCTGGGTTGATTAAATCACTGCTAAATGAGCATAATGGGAACTCTCAAAGAATATAAAGTTGGCTAGCCGGCTTTTTCCACCGTCTTAGATTATGGAATTGGCACCCTGACTTTGGTGTTTTAGGTCTCTTGATGTCATGTTGTGTGTTGTTTGCTCAGAATTCTCTGTCTAGCTTTGAGTAGGGCACAACTTAATAACGTGGTGTCATTAAAGGGATGTGTGGTGTGGGGGGGGGGGGGGGGGGGGGGGGAGTATAGATGTTGTCTGGAAACCTTATATGTCCAAAACTGTTCGTTTTATACTATTTATAATTTAAAATAGTATTTAAACTAGTTTTTTTCACTAGTTTTGTGTGACAGTCTTGTATGATGAAGCAGGGCTTTACTTTACGAAAAATGTACAAATTTGAAACTTGGAGACACAAGGCGTCTGCCCGACAGTGACGATATTCTTTTTGATGACATTATTGATTACTCTCTAACCCTAATAAAAATGGTCTTAACCTCTTCCTCCCTGTGCAGGCCAAGAGTGTGATGGTGGTGGAGGTGACAGCTCCAGCCTGGCTGCATCGCTTCATCATTGGCAAGAAGGGACAGAACATCGGACGCATCACACAGCAGCTACCACGGGTGAGAGAGAGAGAGAAAAATACCTAAAAAGTTCTTCTAAATCCTAATGGTTTTCTTAAAAACGTACGTTTCTTTATCTGTGGTGCTCAAAGGTTTTAATGTCAAGGACCCCTAGAATTATATGTATTTGACATCTCAAAATATTTAGTTCCAGGGACCCCCTCCCACAAGCAAAGATTTGAGTTAAAAATGTTCGCTTCAAAATAATTTATTGATTTGCACACATTTTCAAGCTTGTATATCCAAAGTATAAAAAATGATGGTTAAAGTGGTTACGTGAGACAGATGCATTCCCTGTCTTAATTGCGACCAGTCTGTCAGTCACACGTCACTTTTGCCCTTCTCATATCTCCGCCACCTTTGCCCCGATCCATGCCAAGATTTGCACACACACTCCTTGCCTGCCAAACCAATACCTCCACCCCTCAATACTCACATGGCCCTCTTTTAGCGCCACCATGAGGCCGATTCTTGCAAAACACATTTTTGGACACTGCTCCTACAAATGTTGCCCTAAAATCACACAAATCGGTACACACTTGGACTACACTCATGTCTTGAACATGGATCTGTCCCATATAGCGCCACCATCAGGAAGATTTTTTCAAACACATTTTTGGACACTGCTCCTACAGATTTCGGTAAACAGTATGTCTACATTCATGTCATCAACATGGATCTGTCCCATATAGCGCCATTATCAGGACACCGCTCCTACACATTTTGCCCTAAAATCATGCTGCGACCTGACGGTCGCTTATCTCCCGATTAGGGAGTCTTACTGGTGGGTTAAAGGGGAAGACCACCCATTTTCAATATTGTGTCATTAATATACCTTAGAGGAGTTGTGTGGAAATAGAAAAAAAGTTCTCCCCCTTCTGTGTTGCCTAGAACTGGAGGATTGATTTTGGGGTTTGTATTGTAAAGTACAACTTGATGACATCACACATTGTACTTTACAATACAAACCCCCAAATCAATCCTCCAGTTCTAGGCAACACAGAAGGGGGGGAACTTTCTTTCTATTTCCACACAACTCCTCTAAGGTATATTAATGACTAGGCCTGTCACGATTTACTAAACCCACGATTCGATTCGAATCACGATTCAAGGTTGACGATTCACGATGTCACGATTTTTTCACGATTTTTTCAACAAATTTATTTTCCAGAGAAATTACCCAAAAAAAATCCACAATTCTTACAATTCCAGTATTTGTTTTGCTTTTAACAATACTGTTTTCTCTTATGCTCTTTTCAATACAGTAGAACTATCAAATGACAAAAAACAACAATAACATTTCAGTTCACAAGGAATCCTGTATGTTTTAGATGTTCTCTTATCCTCTATACAGTAGCAAATAGCAAATGACAGATAGTGTAAACTTATCAATTCTTAAATGTCAAATCCTGTTCTTTTTTTAAACAACACTCTTACACTTTTTTCAATACTGTATCAAAGAATGCATTTTTTTTGTGGTACATATCAAGCCAACTGTATTGTAAGCCAGGCACAAACTAAGGCATAATAACAACTCTTACCCTCTTTTCAAAATCAATAATTCATCAAAGTCAAGACCTAGTGTCTCATTGTGGATAGACTGTTCAAAGTCCCTGACTTTCTAACACACCATTCCACCAACTTATATATTGAATGTGTCAATTCTTGTTTACCATTCCACCCTTCTTATATATTGACTGTGTCAATTCTTGTTTTCACTAGAAACGTTGTTTCCACATTGTAACCAGTGGCAGAAACATGCATCTGTACGTAGCATTGTTGTTGTTAGCCCTTAGCACTGATTAGTGCTATGCTCTGTAGCAGCAAAGTAATGACACAGCACTCAAAGAGAGCAGTTAGCTCTCTTTGTCAATCGAAATCGCGGAGCTCTTCTCTGCAGCCCAATGGAGGCACGCTGGCAGCTGTGAGTGGGTGAGCCTTCCTACTGTAGCTGCCGCTGCCTGTGTCTGCCTGACACGTTGAAGACAGAATGGAGATTAAGTCGAGGGCGACCTCTGGTGGTCGAATCGCGATTCGTTTTTTAAAAAATCGATTTTCACCGTCCCCCAATAAAATCGATTTAAATCGATTTTTTCGTAAATCGTGACAGGCCTATTAATGACACAGTTCAATATTGAAAATGGGTGGTCTTCCCCTTTAAGGTTTCTGTGTACTTAATGTTAGAGAGATATACTGTACTGTATTTTCAGTCACCAGAGGCAGCACAGCATTTAGAGACACAAAGTAAGAAAAGTACTGTACGGTACAGCAAGGGTAGCAATACAAAGTACTGTACGGTACAGCTAGGGTAGCAATACAAAGGGGCAGAATGCCAACATGAAAAGCACCATCAATAATGAACAATAGTATCCACTAGTCGCACTGCCGATCCGACTGATATGACCATATATGGAGATGTCTGTAAAGTGTCAGTCCTTGTCCCTTTTTTGCCCCTTATACTGTATGGAGATCTCTATATATGTCAGTCCCTGTCACTTTCATGTCCATATATGGAGATCTCTGTATCTGTCAGTCCATGTCCCTTTCATGTCCACATATGGAGATCCCTGATGTCATCAGTACAGTATATGCCCATATATGGAGCTGACTTATTTGTTTGTGCTTGCTGCCATGACGTCACATTGAGATTAGACAACACACTCCATATTTGGGTGTAGCTGCATTGGGAACTCCTTATATGGTTATTTCTGAGTCATTGTGTCAGTCATAGTGGGCGGCAGTGGCTCAGGGGTAGAGTGGCCGCTTGGCAACCGAAAGTTCGATCCCGGGCTCCCCCAGAGTTGATGTCAAAGTGTCCTTGAACAAGACGCCTAATTGCTCCCGGTGAGCAGGTTGGTGCCTTGCATGGTTTCCTCCGCCATCGGTGTATGAATGTGTGTGTGAATGGGTGGATGTAATGCACAATCTCTGTAAACCAGATACATGCACCATTCACCATTTACCATGATGGTATGGTAAATGGAGAAATGACGTAGTCAACATTTACCATCGTGACTACGTGCCAATTCTTTTTTTTTTTTTTTACAGTTTTGTTTATTTGAGATTCAGGGCATACATTAAACCAAGACTTGTTCGAATATTATGAGAACCAATCACAAAGAAAAGAAAAAAGGTAAAGCAGTCAAGCAGTCAAGTGTACGTGCCAATTCTAATATAGGATACACCTATACATTATATACCATAGGTACAACACCCTGGACTATGAAGAACAAAAAGACACAGTGTCCTCCTCACAGTGTTCTGCACAAAGCACAATCAAATACGTAAGCAAGCGGTGTACCTACATTACACCCCAATACTAAAGCCAAAACACTGACAGTGACAGTGAGAGTGAGAGAGAGAGAGAGAGAGAGAGAGAGAATAAAGGGAAATTAGTTTGTAATATGACTGAACAAGGTAGTCTAAATGCAAATGTATACTTTTACCTCACAACCCTTTTGTTAGACAAAAATGAAATGTACTTTTTCAGTTGAAAATATATCATAGTTGTCCAACAACACTCGTCAAGAGTGTCGTGCTACAAAGTCTGAATTAAGCTAGAGGCATTGAGATTTAACATCAATTATATTCCTGCTACAAGGACAACTCAGTGGAAGCTGAATGATCAAATGGTGTCATGCGTATATGAAGCATTCATCTCAAACATATGGGACACCACCACACGTGTAAAGGTGGGGAGGATGGATGAAGGAGAAGTTGCGGGTGATGGTCTTAATGAGACGTAAAGGAGAAAGGCAATGAGGTGTGAGAGGATGAATGGAGTTGGAAAGGACTAGAACGTGACTTGGTCTGACTTCATTCAGAGGATGAATGCATAGGGCAAAGCTCTTAATAGATGTTGATTTCCTTTTGTTAATTTGACATTTATGTCTGCCCTCTAGAACATAGTAAGGTGGATCTAAGGGTATTTTAATTCCAATCAGTGCATACTCAGATGGGGGTCTGATTTGTGGACAGGTCCAAAACGTACTGTCTCCACGTTTACACCTAGGACACAGGGGAGAGCATAGAGGGTTTCATGACTTGTTTGAGCACGTTATTTTCTTTGCATTGAGTAATATATGGGCCCCCTGTGTGTCTGGAATAAAGTTTGAATTGAAATGAATTAACATATTATGCCATACGCCCCTCGTCTATTTGTAGTTGAAAATGATTTGCCCAAGCCCGAAGGTGTACGTGCAATATCAACCCTCCCCAGAAAATAGGTCAATTGTGTTCGTATAGACGCTCTCTGTAGATCTGAACCCCTGGGCGGTCACAGTGGTGAGCAGGCACTTCATCGCTGCCTGAGCTCCCCCGTTTGACTCTTCTTGACGTGTATGTGTGTGTGGGTGTGTTTAGGTTCACATAGAGTTCACAGACGGCGAAGAGCGCATCAGTCTGGAGGGTCCCACGGAGGAAGTGGAACAGGCTCAGGCTCAAATACAGGACATCATCAAAGACCTGGTCAGTACACTAACCACACTGTCACCAACGGCATGCGTTCCGATCCAGTTGAGAGACCTGGTTCTGCATGTACTGTACTTTGTTGCAGTGGTCCTCAACCTGTGGGTCGGGACCCCCAGGTCCCGCCAATGATTAACTTAACTCATTTTGTGCCAATGACGTCTCTTTGACGTTTTGTTTTCAAAAATGTTCTGTGCCAATGACGTCTTTGACGTCTTTTGTGTTTTTTGTATAGAAAAAAAAACATTTTTTTTTTTTTTAAAGATGTCAAAATGACCTGAGATCAGAGAGATGGTTTTCTCTGTTTGTGTGTTGGCTCCCTCGTTTAGCTGATTGAGAAAATGTGTGTCCATTCTAGTGGATGGACACTTTTTTTCATTCAAACAGCTCTATCTCTGGAACCATTTGTCTGATTGACAAAATTATTTTTGCCACTGAATCACAACAACTGTGTCTGTTTATGTGGGGGACAAAAATATATATAAAAAAATTTTTTTTTTCATTGCATAGCAAAGAAAAACATACAAAATCAGGGCACAGCTACCTTGGAGCCATTTTGGGCATTTGGCACAGAATGAGTTAATGTGCAACATTATTTTCTCACTCGACTGTAAACAAAACCAACATAAAGTTTAAGTGTATAGAGGGTATCTGCACTTTTCTAAAGTGCCAATTTAAGGACTTTTTAATACCTCTAAAATGACGAATTGGACAGGCAGAAACTGTGAAAATGAATTGTGAAAATAGACGATCTGCATGCTCACAACGCCTCGCGATGCGAGGCTTTGTGAGCATGTAGATCAGCTATTTTCACAATAGAACCAACCAACCATGTTATACAAAATATAATTCCTCAACTCTTAGTGCCTGTCAGGGTTATGATATGATTCTTTTGGAACCACTGCTTTATTGTAGGCTGCTTTTACACCTGTGTCTTGCATGAGAAAAGTGATTTTCTTTATACACTTAGTAGGGGAGACACAGGAGAGAAGTCTGTAGTGGTAGATGCACTTGATAGCTACGTGCATGTGGTTGCAGAGGGAGTCTAAGCCACTAACGCCACCCTCTGGATAATCAGCAGAGATGGTTTCTGACGTCATCGGTCAAAGAATTTGTGAACCCTGATGCCATTACTGCTGCGGTAGATGTGTGGCCAATGTGTGCTTTTATGAGCCTGTAAAGTCTTCTTTTGCTCCGGCCAGCTGGTGAGAATGGACTACACTGAAGTCATGATCGAACAGCGCTTCCATAGACACCTCATAGGGAAGAACGGAGCCAACAGTGAGTAGATGGTACACACACACACACACACACACACACACGCGCACACACATGCACACACGCACACACAGAGTTTGCTTTGCTCTTAAATAAACCACAGTCGCAGCTTCATCTGTTGTAAGCCCAACTCAACACCAGATTTGTCTGGAAATACTTTAAAAAGATTAAACTATGAATGTGTGCTCTGTGAATGAGTGATTTTCAGGAGGTTCAACAAGCGGTTGGCTGCCACACTTGTCTCAGTGTGACGAAATCCAAAGAAAGACCCCCCCCCCCCCCCCCCCCAAGTGTGCAAGAAGGATTAATAACTTAATAAAAAAAAAGAAACAAAAAAAACATCCCGGGGCAAAATACAGTCAGAGATGGCAGCATACAGTATGACGAAATTGTATTCAACGGAATCCGCCTTAACCACATAAAGCCATTGTTTCCATTGCATCTGGGTGGTCCCTGGAACAACGTATTTTGAGATGGGGGGTCCGTGGCCAAATACATGTAATTTTGGGGGTCCTTGACATGAAAATGTTTGAGAACCACTGATTCAGAAGAGGGATTTAGAAGACATTTATAGAATCAGGTCAAAAATATTCAAAGACTTGCACAAAATAATGTTCACGATTTTTCAAAAAATAGCAGATCTATAAGCTCGCAGCGCGGCACTCGGTGCCGCGCTGTGAGCTTGTATATCTGCTATTTTTCAATAGTTTAAAGCATTAAATAATTCTAGGCCTAAAAAAGCCGTTCATTTCCTCACCTTTCTCCTTCTTAACTTGTTATCTCTCCTCTCTGGTCCTTGGCTCCAGTCAACCGGATCAAGGAGCAGTACAAGGTGTCTGTGCGGATCCCCCAGGACTGTGAGCACAGTGGCCTGGTCCGGATCGAGGGCGACCCCAAAGGAGTCCAGCAGGCTCGCAGAGAGCTCATCGAGATGGTCCAGAGGATGGTGAGGACCGTGGGAGGAGATCATTTAATCCTGACACATACCTAAAAAAATTTTTTTAATCCAATTAATTACAGGCTCTGGGATTAATTAATCGCACATCGATATTTGACCTGAGAAGCATTTCTTTTCAAGTAAAACACATTTTATTGTACGAGTGAGTTTTTTAAATCTAAATTTCGCATCCACTGGGCCAAGCAAATCGCTCTGATCGGCTACTTCTCCCTTTGCGTTTGTTGTCTCTTCTTGGTTGGTGCATCGCTATGATCGGTATGCCCGAAACTGAATTTTCTGTGGTGCAAAAACTAAGTGCGATTAAAATGCATGAATTCTTTTAATCACGTTAATTTTCTGTAATTAATCAATCGCAATTAATCTGTTAAAGTCCCAGTCTTAGTTTCTATATCAGTGGTGCTCAAACCTTTTAATGTCAAGGAACACTAGAATAATTGTATGTATTTGACGGCGGACCCCATCTCAAAATATTTTGTTCCAGGGACCCTGAGAAAGAAAGATTTGAGTTACAAATGTTCGCTTTAAAAAAGATCATATACAAAGATTTGCAATAATCTTCACGATGTTTCAAAAATAGCAGAACTACAAGCTTGCAGTGCACTAACGTTCTGCCCTATAGTGCAGGAGTTCCCAAATATTTCCATACCAAGGACCCACAAATAGCCATATAGCCTCTAGCCGCCGCTCTGCTTGCAGATCGGGTATTTTCTCCTTTCCAGTCACTGTACAGTAGTTCTATAAATGCCAGACAGCTTAGTACAGTTCAAAGTAGTTCACACAGACACATTATTAGAAGTCCAGGCTTCAATCCTGACATTATATCCCAACACCTCCCAACACCACGATTACAAATTCAAGTTGACGATTAATTGTCAAACAAATAATTGACAATGCGATTGACGATTACAAATTGAACATTGAACATTGGAACATATGAATACAGATTTAATTTAGTTTGGTTTTTAGGCTTCATAATTACAAATTGCACAGGGCAGATTATGACAAATAACTTAAATATGCAAAGACATTACATTTAATAATTTTGTACTTAAAAAAAAAAGTAAAAATTGCAGAAATAGCTTGTAAGTTTAAGAAGTGGTATTTCTGCAATTCTTTAGAAAATTATGATTATGATGATTATGGTACGATTATACAAAATAATTGCGACTATCTCAAATAATTGCGATTAGGCGAGTATGTAATAATAGTGACAGGCCTAGCCCAAGATTAAAATATTTTCGGACCCTTATTTATTTTGTATTATACTTTATCAATGGCCTTTAATAAAAATATCACACAACCCGTTACTTTGCTATCTTTGGATCAGTGTTAGTTAACCCTTAACATTAATACATTTGAGGGTCAAGCCATTTCCCTCTTACATCTTTTGCCAAATTCCTATTCTTACAACGGAGCAATTTGTCTCTAGCGATTCCTACAGGCTGGGAGGGTGCCTGTCAGTGGGGGGTTGTTGAATGGTAAAAATAATTGGCTACTCTAAATTTAGAAGAAAAAATAGCTCCACTTATCTCATCCATTATCTTCTAACATCAGTACACCTTGGAGTGCAATATCACTTATACCATGGCTAGTTACTAAAGAAAAGAATGTGTTGTCTTGGTTTGTTAATAATTGCTTGGGTTACATGCAGTTGATTTATAACTAGGATTGGTTTCTGACGGCAATTCAGCTGTTGGCACAGACTCCAGTTTTTGGTGTCCTGATACACGATTTTTATGGATACCTGCCATCCAATCAAACAAAAATATTCTGTGACCGTGTCTAACTTATGGATGGCAACAAGTGGGAATATTCATGTTCTCAAAATTGCCTATGTTTAAACTGTGGATCCAGTTTTAAACGAAACATTCTTTGGTTTTTTTCGTCTTTGCCAGGAAAACGAGCGCACCAAAGACCTGATTGTGGAGCAGAAGTACCATCGGACAATCATCGGGCAGAAGGGAGAGAAGATCAAGGAAGTTCGAGACAAATTTCCTGAGGTGAATATATTCTCCCCTGGCCTTTAGTTTCCGCTTAAGATGTTAAACTTGCATTATACTCAGTGATGAAATGGTATAATATAATGCAGTTGTTCTCAAAGGGAGGTCAGCGGTCCATGAAGGGGTTCCAGGGGGTCCCCAGCAAGATCTGTTATAGCATCAAAATCAGTTGAACCACTTTAACCCTATTTTATAATTCAGCTATTGTGAGCTTGTAGATCGGATTTATATATATTTTTTAATCTTGAAAAAATCTATACATTTTTGAATAATGTTGAACAATTTTAACAACACAAACACAATACACACACTCTTTTCAGATGGGGGTCTGTGGCCTGATACAGATATATTTGTGGGTTCTTCCTATTTTATAATTCAGCTATTGTGAGCTTGTAGATCGGATATATATATACTTTTCAATCTTGAAAAATTCAGTACATTTTTGAATAATTTTGAACACTTTTAACAACACAAACACAATACACACAATCTTTTCAGATGGGAGTCTGTGGCCAAATACAGATATATTTTTTATGGGTTCTTGACGACCACTGTAATGTGTGCGTATTATTATTACAGTGTCTTGTTTTCACTCCAGGTCATCATCAACTTTCCTGACCCAGCTCAGAAGAGTGAGATTGTCCAGCTGAGAGGACCAAAGAACGAGGTGGAGAAATGTGCCAAGTTCCTCCAGAAAATCATCGCAGAGTTGGTATGTCCCACCTTTATCTCTCACGCACACGCACGCACGCACGCACGCACGCACGCACGCACACGCACACGCACACACGCGCGCGCGCGTGCACACACACACACCCTTCTATCCATAACGTTCCTCTCCCTTGTTTTGTAGATAGAGAACAGCTTCTCGCTTTCAGTTCCTATCTTCAAGCAGTTCCACAAAAACATCATTGGCAAAGGTGGCGCCAACATCAAAAAGGTGAAACTCATTTTTCAAACGTTATCTATTTATATCTCTGTATCCCCAGATGAGTTTAGACTTATTGAAATATATTTCTGACACAAACGCATGGATGTCAGAAAACATCTATTCATTCAATTCAGGTTAATTTAGACACCCACTATCAGAAATGTCACAAAACAATCCAGGCTTGATTAGTGTAATGCATTGGTACAGAATGCAGTATGCATGCACACAAAAGAGCAGACAGAGAGCACACACTACACCCATTTTAAATCCCCTGCAATCGTTGCCTGTTAGTTATAGTCGATTATAAGATCCTTTCATTGGGTTTTAAACGGCAGTGCTTTTTAGGTACTGGATGTGCCTAGCAAATCCCCTTAGATCCTCTGTCACAGGTCTCTTAAATGTTCCAAAAGGCTAGAACAAAAAGTCATGGAGAAGAATCTTTTATTAGCTGTCATGGTCTTTGGTTAGCCTTTGGAACAGACTGACGGAGGATCTATGACAGGTTTTTGAATCCTTTGACATTTTTTTTTAAAGAAATCTCAAGACACTCCTTTTTGGCATTGCTTTTACTTGCTGTTATTTTCTTTGAATTACTTGTATTTATTATTAATTTATTATGGTTATTATTATATTATATTATTATTTTCATTTGATTATTATTTTCTGTGAAGCACATAGTGTTGCACTTGACAATAGACAATACATTATACGCACCAGATAACAATATGTGGGGCGGCATAGCTCAGGGGTAGAGAAACCGTTATTAGAGCACGAAGGGTTCCCGAAGGGTTCCCAGTTCGAATCCGGGCTCCCCCTGAGTTAATGTCGAAGGGTCCTTGGGCAAGACTCTGAACCCCACATTGCTCCCGGTGAGCAGGTTGGTGCCTTGCATGGTTTCCTCAGCCACCGGTGTATGAATGTGTGCGTGAATGGGTGAATGTAATGCACAATCTCTGTAAAGCGCTTTGGATAAAAAGCGCTATATAAATGCACCATTTACCATTTATGGGGTTATTGTACTGTATGTGACCGGCAGATCCGAGAGGAGACAAACACTAAGATTGACCTGCCGACAGAGAACAGTAACTCAGAGATGATCGTCATCACGGGCAAGAAGTGCAACTGTGAGGCTGCTAGAGAACGAATCCTGGCCATCCAGAGAGAGCTGGTGAGCAGGGGCGTCACAAGGGGGGGAAAAGTGGGACTGAGTTACCAGGGCCCAAGATGGAAGGGCCTTGATTATTTTATACTGTTGAAAAATAGCAGATCTACAAGCTCACAGCGTGAGCTTGTAGATCTGCTATTTTAGAAAAGTCGCGAAAATGTGTGCAAATCTTTGAATATATGTATTTTTTAAGCGAACATTTGTAACTCAAATTTTGCTTCTGGGGGGGTACCTGGAACTAGATATTTTGAGATGGGTGTCTGTGGCCCCATAGGGGGTCTGTGGCCAACATATCATTTTGGGGGTCCTTCACATGAAAAAGTTTGAGCACCACTGACATAGAAATATAGGTTTTTCAAAAAAGAACCTTAGAAGGATTTGAAATATTCAAAGACCTGGCGCTGTGAGCTTGTATATCTGCTATTTTTCAATAGTTAAAGCACAAAATGTGAGTGTATCCTTGTACCCAGGGCCCAGAATTTGGTGTGACACCCCTGCTGGTGAGAGAACGTCACACGCCTTGATGTCTCCTATTAAATCAGTTTGGTTGACTTCATAACCACTCAAACCCTATATCCTTCGTTGTGCGTGAATTGCCAATTTTCTCAGATTGGTAGACTGTTTTCTTTGTGCCTATTTTGCCCAGCATAGGGGGATGCTAGGGTTCACGTGGTTAAAACTAATTTGTCACAGTACTCATTCACAGACACTGTCTTCATATTTCTTCCCATTTCTGTGATCAACCCCTCCAAAACTCTTTAAATCAAGAACAAACACATGTTTTAAAGGAAGGTATAATTGTCAGAGGCTGTATGTGCCCAGCCTATTGTCTAATACAGGGGTTCCCAAACTTATTTGTCTCAGGGCACCCCATAAATATTTTTTTAATCCGAGGTACCCCTACATTATAATCTTCACTCCCAGCACCTTATATTTATTAGCATATCGTCGTTGTCGGGTGGAAACCTTGTATGTCCAAAACCATTCGTTTCATCTATAAAACGTACTAAACTAGGGAAAACAGCAGATCTACAAGCACACAACGCCTCGCATCGCGAGGCGTTGTGTGCTTGTAGATCGGCCGTTTTCACAAGTTTTGTGCGACGGTCTTGTATGATGAAGCAGGGCAAAAGACGTACACAGTTGAAACTTGGAGATACGATGTTTCTGCCCGACAGTGGCGATATCTTAGTGATTATGTTGCGAGGAAAACGTTGAGATAATAGCCATTTTGGTTAGAACTGACTGAAAATAACTTTGTACTTCAAGTTTAAAATTATACTAAATAAAAGAATATTCTTTCAAGTGTATCAAATTATCTCGCGGCACCCCTGGACTGCCGTCGCGGCACCCCAGGGTGCCCCGTCACCCACTTTGAAAACCCCTGGTCTAATACAATACAATACAGTTAATAGTAGTTTTGTCCTGATATTTATGAGTTTAATACTTTAGAGCTGTAATGTCACAACATTTAAATGCACAGTATAAAGAAAGAAATAACGCCGACCGTCCATCATCCAGGCGAACATCAAAGAGACGGAGGTCGCCATCCCCGCCAAGCTGCACAACTCCCTGATCGGCTCCAAGGGCTGCCTGGTGCGCTCGGTGATGGAGGACTGCGGGGGCGTCCACATCCACTTCCCCGCCGAGGGCTCGGGCTCCGACAGGGTCACCATCCGGGGGCCCGCCGGGGAGGTGGAGCGAGCCAAGAGGCAGCTGCTGCAGCTGGCCGAGGAGAAGGTAGGGAGGGAGGGAGGGAGGGAGGGAGGGAGCAGGCACGTGCACACTTGGCTGCGTCTCAGGTAGGGCTGTCACAATTATTACATACTCGTCTAATCGTGATTATTTGACATTATCGCAATTATTTTGTCATAATCGTCATAATCGTGAATGTTGAAAAATGTCAGAAATAGTGGAAATAGCAGATCTACAAGCTCACAACTTGTAGCTTGTAGCTTGTAGATCGGCTATTTCCACTATCAATGTTATTTTTTAAGTAGTAAGTTGTCAAATATGTCAGTAATGTATTTGTATATTTAGGTTATGTGTCATATCTACCATGTGCAACTTCAAAGCCTAAAAGCCAAACAGAAATGTAATTATCAACGACAAATACACAATTAAATCGTTAATCGCCAATTATTTGAGTGACAATTAATCGTCGTGTAAAATGTCATATCGTGACAGCCCTAGTCTCAGGTCCTTATTCTGTTCTGTCCAATTTCCTAAATCCTAGCTCCTACAGGAAGTAGAATCCGGCCTATCACCTGAGAGACAACATCACAGGTGATAGGCATAGAGCAGGGGTCTTCAACAGGGGGTCCGGGACCCCTAGGGGGTACTCAGAGTTACTACAGGAGGTCCTCCAAATCTTCCAATCCTTTTTATATTAACAACTTGAACCCTAGTGTCCATATTCTGAGAACTGTAGCCAAGACCTGAGACGCAGCCATAGACATCAAAGGGAACATGAGCCCCAGCTCTTTTACTCGTCTGTAAAAAGTGCCCTCTCCAGACCATGCATGCAGTTTTTACTATGATGAAAGAAATGCAATTGCCCCCTTTCCATGGCATACCTGAAGGCAGAATTGCCTTGTCCAAACTCTCCTGAACTTGAATGCAGCATCTTATATTGAAAGAATTGCCCTCTCTGCATAGAAATCCATGCCGTACGCCACATCTCCATTATTGACTTGGTTAGTTTAGTGTAGTATCAAGTACCGAAAATAGCTGACCTCCAAGCTCAAAGCGTGTTGCAGTGCTGAGCGTTGTGAGCTTGGAGGTCAGCTATTTTCACTATTTTCACCAAAAGGCCCTTTTAGAAATTTCAATCCCCTGCCTCTCTAACATTCTCTGCACGTCCCTGGAAGGGAGCGAGCACGGGATAACGAATGAGGGCAGAGGAGAAAGACGAAGGAGAGGTTTCGAAAAATGGTCATTAGTCACAGAGGGGTGCAGGGAAGGTGAGGTTGAGAAAGTCACACTGGTGATGAGGAGACAGTGAGTCACTGGCCCGGGAGGCAGACACAGAGGCAGCTTTCCCAGACGCTAACGAGAGGACACGTAGGGCTGTCACAATTATTACATAATCGTCTAATCGTGATTATTTGACATAATCGCGATTATTTGTCATAATCGTCATAATCGTTTCCATGTTGAAAAATGTTCATATATTTTTTATAAAATAAAAAATTGTGGAAATAGCAGATCTACAAGCTCACAACGCGTCGCATCGCGACGCGTTGTGAGCTTGTATATCGGCTATTTCCACTATCAATGCTCTTTTTTAAGTATTAAGTTGTCAAATATGTCAGTAATTTCTTTGTATATTTAAGTTGTGTGTCAAATCTACCATGTGCAACTTCAAAGCCTAAAAGCCAAACAGAAATGAAATTGTCAACAACAAAAACACAATTAAATCGTTAATCGCAATGTCATGCAAAATGTCATAATCGTGACAGCCCTAAGGACACGGTGAAGATGGATAATTAATCATTACACCCCAAAAGCAAAATATCGTACAGTTTTGGCTTTGAATCGCATCGTATTGTTTTAAAATGCAGATAATTGGTATCGAACCGTTTTGCAATGCAAATAATCGATTGTATGGAAACTACTGTAAGTATTTGTGCCTTGTATTTAGCAATTTTAAGAGGGAAAATGAAAAAGAGGGGTCTAATTACCTTTCCATTCCATATGGGGCTGTTAAGTATGACATCATTCATTTTGTAGGCAGAGGAGAATTTCTGCCCCCAGTTTCCGTGAATCTTTTTACTATTTTTACTATTTACACATTTTTCTTCTCTTTGTTGTTGAAAGGAAAGTGTTAGAATTATACTTTAGTCGTTATTTTTGTCTCGGATCTGTTGAAATAGCGAGGGACAGAAAATGCTCTGGGGGCAGAGTTCTCCTCTGCCTACAAAATGATGTCACGCTTTAAAAGCCCCATAGCTACTCTTGGTCTATCGATAAATGTGTGTAATCTCTGTGTTCATGTCAAGGTGCGGGTTTGTCCATATGTGTTCAAATATAATGTCCATGTATTTGCTGGATAATCACAAAGTTTACTTATTTATATCCATAATAATAGATTTTTGACACGGTTCACACAGATTTAATTTCTTTGCAAAATAGTTACTATATCGATTTTAAATCATTGAATCGAATCGTATCGCCATGAAGCAACCGATATCGTCCATGTATCGTATCGTCAACCATGTATCGTGATGCATATCGTATCGCTATTAAAATGTATCGTTACACCCCTAATAATTAGCACTGTTCGTTGTCTTCTTCCACTTGCAGCAAGTCAACAACTTCACAGCCGAGCTGCAGGCCAAGCCAGAGTACCACAAGTTCCTGATAGGCCGCGGCGGGGCCAACATCAGGCGCGTGCGGGACAGGACGGGCGCGCGCATCATCTTCCCGTCGCCGGACGACACGGAGCAGGAGCTCATCACCATCGTGGGGAGGGAGGAGGCCGTGCTGCTCGCCCAGAAGGAACTGGAGACGCTGGTCAAAAACCTGGTAGCTGTCTCTGAATCGCTGTTTTAAGATGTAGATCAGCTATTTTTTTTTAAATCATGACAATGTGTGCAAATCTTTGAAAATCTCATTTTTAAAGTAAACATTTGTAACCCTTTTTTTTTTATTGTTTACTCATGCCAAGACAATTTTTTGTATTTGTCCCATTCCTAAGACAAAAAATGTTCCCCCATTGATACCGGATGGGGACCGTAATCAATGGGGGTACATTTATTGTAATCATATTATCGTCTTAGGAATGCGACAAATACAAAGAAATATTATTGAACTCTATTCTCCATGGCATGAGTAATCAATAGAAAAAGTCATGTTAGGGGTGAACTACTCCTTTACCCATTTAGAACGGGTACTAAGCCGCGCTGCGAGCTTGTAGATCTGCTATTTTTGTTTCTATGTCAGCAATCTGGCTAGCCATCGTCAAAGAAAAGGTCCTTTTCACTTCAACTGGAGCTCAGTTAGTCTGTTCTTGAGAGCCTACTATGTCAGTGGTTCTCAAACTTTTTCATGTTAAGGACCCCCAAAATGATATTTATTTGGCCACGGACCCCATCTCAAAATATTTAGTTCCAGGGACCACCCAGAAGCAAAATTTGAGTTACAAACTTTCGCTTTGAAAATACATATATTCAAAGATTTGCACACATCTTCACGACTTTTTCAAAAATAGAAGATCTACAAGCTCGCAGCGCGCGCTGTGAGCTTGTATATCTGCTATTTTTCACTGGTTAAAAGCATTCAATAATTCTAGGCATAAAAAATGGGTTAAATCACGAAACGTTACATAATAAATAACGTGTATTACACTTTGTCCCCCTTCCTCTCCTGCCGTTCCCGTATTCTCCCCCACCCCACCCCACTCCTCCTCCTCCTCCTCTCCAGGACGACGTGGTGGAGGACAGCATGGCGGTGGAGCCGCGTCACCACCGCCACTTCGTGTGCCGGCGGGGCCAGGTGCTGCGGGAGCTGGCGGAGGAGTACGGAGGAGTGGCGGTCAGCTTCCCCCGGACCGGAGCCCAGCAGAGCCAGCGGGTCACTCTGAAGGGGGCCAGGGACTGCGTGGAGGCGGCCAAGAGACGCATCCAGGAGATCATCCTGGACCTGGTATGAACCAGTGGTTCTCAACCTTTTCAGGCCGCGACCCCCCAAAATAATCATATTTTAACTGGGGACCCCTCCACCACCCTGACGAGCACTAAGAGTTGATGCGTTACATTTTGTATAACATGGTTCTATTGTGAAAATAGCAGATCTACATGCTCATAGCGTTGCGAGGCGTTGTGAGCATGTAGATCAGCTATTTTCACAATTTCTGCCTCTAATATTTGACAATTTGGACAATGTTTAATTTGTCATTTTAGAGGTATTAAAAAGTCTTTAAATGGTCACTTTAGAAATGTGCATATACCCTCTATAAATTTAACTTTATGTTGGTTTGTTTACTGTTAAGAGAGAAAACAATGTTGCACATTAAAGGGCCACTTCACCTCTGGGACAACCCCATCTTATTTTATTGTTGTTTGGGACACGATCAACACAATCCTGAGTAATCAGTGATGCGTTTTGCATCATATGATGCAAAACGCATCACTAGTACATGCTGAAATAGTAAAATATCTAAAAACACAGATTGAACACAAAAAAGAACTCAGGATTTTGTTGATCGTGTCCCAAACAACAATAAAATAAGATCGGGTTGTCCCAGAGGTGAAGTGGCCCTTTAAGTTAATCATCCTTTTCGCAGGTTAGCCAGACACTACACTAAACTGGACATGTGTTTGGTGTGTGTGTGTGTGTGTGTGTATGTGTGTGTGTGATGTTAAGCGCCACCGTTATCTCACTCAGACTCTCTTTTCCTCCATTGTTGTGCTGCAGGAGTCCCAGGTGTGTGTGGAGGTTGGCATCCCCCAGCGGTATCACCGGGCCGTCATGGGGCCTAAGGGTTGCCGCATTCAGCACATCACCAGAGAGCACGAGGTGCAGATCAAGT
The DNA here is from genome assembly GCF_963921795.1 of Nannobrachium achirus. NCBI lineage: Eukaryota > Metazoa > Chordata > Actinopteri > Myctophiformes > Myctophidae > Nannobrachium > Nannobrachium achirus. The sequence goes on along the minus strand of NC_137821.1, from coordinate 30,914,998 downwards.
TCCCAGAGAGAGACGACAGCAACACAGCAGGTACAACACGCAGGTTCACAGCGTGCAACGCAAGCCTGCATGAGCATCAAAATGTGTCAAATAACACCTGTCATACAAGGCAGTTCCATTTAGTGCACTTGAGACGAAAACAAAGTGATTCTGATATACTTTATATGCCATGCAAAGTTGCAAAATTATCACTGACTAAATATTAAAGGGATAGTTCACCGAACGTATTTTCTATCGATCTACATTGACACGTTGTGAGCTTGTAGAGCAGCTATTTCAATATTTCAAAAATGATTTTCAAAATAGTGAAAAATGGCTAAAGAGTTTAGGGATAAGGTTTAAAGCAGCAGTGGTAAAGTTTAACTGTGGGATTCAACCGCTCACATTCCAAAGGTCAAGAGGCGCCGTCTCAGGAGAACGGCGAGGCCGGTCCGGACGCAGAGTTTGTCCCCCGCAAGTGTGACCTCATCACCATCTCTGGGAAGTCGGAGAGGTGCGAGCTGGCCAAGGCTGCACTGCTGGTACGCTCACTTTCAGCCCCGCTCAGGAAACACAAGAGCTTGTTGTTTTGCCATTGTTGTGAGGCTTCTGCTTCGTTCTTCATTCACGTTACCGACGCCAGGCTCAGCACCAAATTCAGTTATTTTTTTTCTGTTTTTCTTTTATCATCTGCTGATTCTGCTCCCTTCATCGTTGCCGCTCCTCATTCTCTCACTCCCCCCCAACCCCACACACCACTCTCTCTCTGTCTCTCTCTCTCTCTCTGTGTGTGTGTCTCTCTCTCTTTCTCTAGGCGCTGGTACCCATAACAGAAGACGTGGAGGTGTCGTATGAGCTCCATCGGTACATCATCGGGCAGAAGGGCAGTGGCATCAGGAAGATGATGGAGGAATATGAGGTCAGTGTGCGTGCCAGTGAAGCGATGCTGCCTCTGGTGCCATCTTCTGGCCAAAGTGAAGAAATGCTGAACTCGTCCTCCATAACTGATTCACGCCCTCCTCCCTGGGCAAGATATGACATCCGGTTGGTTCTAGCTGAAGTGGCGGAAGTGCTGCGTTTAGCGGAAGTTACGTCTTTTGGTGCGGGTCTGTTTACATTCCCCAGCGAAACAAACACAATGATTGTAGCTCTTAACTCGCTCTTAATACAGTAGGTGTAATGTTGTCCGAATCGATGTTTTAGTTTGTATATTGTATATTGTTTATTGCGAGTGCAACCGACGAAGTGGGAGAAGTAGAACAGATTTATTTCAGCAGGGAATACGTTTGCAGGGACACCGCATTGTTAAAAAAAAAAAAAACTTCCGGGAAAATTCAGCCCCACCTCCTAGAACTCTCTCTGCTTCATATCTTGACCAGGCTTTTCTCTTCGCAGATGAGTAAGCCTGGCTACGCGAGGCTACATGCCCTCCTGTGTTGCAGCGTTGCAGTTAAACGATAAAACATTTTTGTTACTGTAATTACAAAATATGTTTTTGTTTTGTTTTAATTAATTAATTACAGATGAAACCAGTGATCGAGTTCGGCGCCGCCAGAATAGGGCTCCCATAGCTCTGGGGGCCCTTCGCAAAATCGGGTAATTGCGGATATAAAGTCGCCTAAAACGGGTACTTTCCTATATTAAATCATATTAAATCGGGTATTTCGCGGATATAAAGTCGGCTAAAACGGGTATTTCCTATATTAAATCATATTTTTCCTTTCACAATATTAATTCGGGCTTCACATTGGCTATGTTGACAACTCCAGGCAGTCTTTTCTGTTCATATTAACTCACCATTATTGCTCAGCCTCCAGTTCCCAATTCCTCCATCTGATGATCTGAGCTCTGAGCCATCCAGCCAAAAGTTCCCGTTCTGGTAGCATAAAGTCGGCTAAAATGGGTATTTTTCTTTCTCAAAACAAGGCGGGTCGGGTTCATATTTATTTACTAAAAAAAACAATGTCACGGGCACAGGCTACAGTCTTGCTCACAAGACAGCGTTGTTTGGTTGTTTGTTGCTGTCCGAGTGTCCGCCTTCCTTTGCCGTCCGGGCCGTGGCTAGAACAGACACTCGACGCAGTGGTTCCTAGCTTATGGGGAAAGAAAGCCTGGTAGGCGAGGTTAGGGGAAAGGTAGGAAGTAGGAACCATTGCAGCGAGTGTGTTATAACCCGGACGGTAAAGGAAGACTCACACCCCACATTAAATGCGCCTGATTTATAATAATAAAATTAATAGTAGGATTAAACGGTGTGATGTCATTGTTTAGTCTTACTGTCTAACATGTTTATTTAGTATATCTAGTTAACATAAATAATATAAATTCTTCCAATGGAACATAAAAAAAAATAAAACGAAAAAAAAAAAAAAAAAATACACACTTAGAAAAAAAGAGACCCCAAAGGGGGTTGTTGACTATGGGGTCCCAGACTTTAACTATGGGAGCTAAGCCCCTACTGGCTCCCACATAACTCGAACTCTGGATGAAACACACAGGACAGGAGGAGAAGGGAGTTGGTTCAAGGTGACATAAATGACTTTTGTTATTGTGTGTGTGTGTGTGTGCGTGCGTGCGTGCGTGCGTGCGTGCGTGCGTGCGTGCATGCGTGCGTGCGTCCGTGTTTGTTTGCACGTGTGTGCGTGAAGGTGAGCATCTGGGTGCCTCAGCCAGAGCAGCAGTGGGACGTGATCCGGGTGAGCGGTCAGGTGGCCAACGTGGAGCGAGCCAAGCTGGGTCTACTGGAGAGAGTCAAAGAACTGCAGGCTGAGCAGGAGGACAGGGTGACTGATACATACACACACACACACACACGCACGCACGCACATACGCACGCACACACAATCGACAAGAGCAACATGGCATTTACCAAATCTGAATGGTTTGTTTAAGCCAGGGGTTCTCAACCCTTTTTAGGCCGTGACCCTTGCAACGTTTCGGATTTCACGACCAAAACGTTGCTCTATATTTAATACATTCTCTGAAACGGACAAGCGGCAGTGTGCGGGTCTATCTGTATCTGTCTACCCTCGTCAGATCTCCTCCCGAATGTTTTGTTACCCACGCACCTGCTAGAGAGGAACTGGGTGTGCAAAAGCCTTCTCTTCATAAGGCCGTGACCCCCAAAATAAACATATTTGAACTGGGGACCCCCCACCATGACAAGCACTTGGAATTGTGAATTTTATGTGACTCGGTTCCACAGATAAATATTGTGAAAATAGCAAATAGCAGATCTCACAACGCCTCGCATTGCGAGGCGTTGTGAGCATGTAGATCGTCTATTTTCACCTGTCCGCCTCTTGCTTACTTAATATTTGCCAGTTTGGCCAGTTTGGTCTTGAAAATCCTTAAATTGCCACTTTATAAATGTGCATGTATGTATACACTTACACTTATACTGTGTGTTGGTTTGTTTACCATTGAGTGAGAAGAAAAGAAATGACATTAAGCTAATCATCTGGGGACCCCACAAAATAAATTGCCTCGACCCCAAGTTTGAGAACCACTGGTTTAACCACTTCAATCAGTGGTTAATACTTAGAGCTGCATTTTCGTCCATGCCTTACGCACTTTATCCTGTATGTACTGTATGTGATTTATTTAATTATTACTTTTTAATTGTTTTAACGTTGATGTGCCATATCTCTGCCCAGGCCCTGCGCAGCTTCAAGGTGACCATGTCTGTGGATCCCAAGTTCCATCCTAAGATCATTGGCCGCAAGGGAGCGGTCATCTCTCAGATCAGGAAGGATCACGACGTCAGCATCCAGTTCCCTGACAAAGGAGACGAGCAGCAGGTTGGCCAGAGAGTTTATTGCAGGGGTCCAGGATCCCTAGGGGGGGGGGGTCCTCAGAGTTACTACAGGGGGGTCCTCCAAATCTTTGTGTGATAGAAACTTATTTTCTCCTTTTTTTATATTAACCACTTGAACCCTAGTGTCCATATTCTGAGTGTCCATAACTTTGGCCTAAAATCGCAGATCTACGATATATATAGTGATGTCACACTAACAGAAACCCTTTTATGCCCATATATGGAGTTCCCTGATGTTTAGTTTAGTTTAGTTTATTAAGGACCCCATTAGTCTACACCGTAGTGGAGACTATTCTTCCTGGGGTCCAAGCATAAAACAACATCACAATACAAAAATAAAATGCAATACAGTATTAAAGTAAATCATATACAGCCTTTCCATGATGGACTCTGCACGGCAGGGGCGTCCTCCTCCCTGAGCCAGGCCTAAGCCTGACCGCATACCCATTGTCATCAATATCAAGCCCATACAGTATCTAACAGGACTTCATATGGGAATGCCCATATATGGAGACCACATCGGCCACATACCACACTAACGGCTGGTTCTATAGACAGGGATCTCCATGTATGGGCATAAAAGGGTATGATGTCAGATGTCATAGACATCATAGGACTTTCACAACGAATAACTGAGTAAAGCACTTTGCACATAGGACAGTTGCGTTTTTTCGTTTGCTGCATGAATAAAATGCTTTGGATTTGGTGTGCAATGCTGTGCGGAATCGGTGCTGCGGATCCCAAAAGGAAAGGAGTGATGAGTTTTTTACCGCATGCGACAAGACGCACGAATCGAACTGGGTTCGATCGAGAAAAAAACGCACGGCCGCAGCCACTCGTCGCACGTCTAATTCGGATCCGGTGTGCATGAGGTCGTAGAGAATCATTGTTTTCTTTAAAAAAATGAAACTGTCCGTTTTATCCGTGTGGATAAACACGCCTGTGTGCAAAGGGCTTAAGCATGTTTGGGATCTCACAGCATATCTCCATATACAGTACATGGCTCTCCATATATGGGTACCAGGGGTAACTGGTCCAGTAAACATCACTGGCCAGATGGCCAAGAATTGGCGCGACCTAGGTCGCATGTCGCCCTGACGCGTCTTACTAGTCATAAAGTACTGTAATATGAGTATAAATGTACTTTCTATAACAGTGCCTTCCCACTGACTTTTCCTTCTTTCCTCTTTCCATTCCATGTCCGTCCGTCCCCCCACCCCCCCCTCTCCTCCCATTTACGTCCATACATTTCCCCCTCACGCTCCTCCTGGTGTGTGGACCCCTCACGCTCCTCCTGGTGTGTGGACCCCTCCTCCCAGGATGTGATAGTGATCTCGGGCTATGAGCGGAACGCAGAGGAGGCGCGGCAGGCCATCCAGCAGCTGGTGGCAGAGCTGCAGGACATGGTGAGCCAAGACGTTCACCTGGACCCGCGCACCCACGCCCGCATCATCGGCGCCCGCGGCAAGGCCATCCGCAAGCTCATGGAGGACTTCAAGGTTGGGCCAGCGCTGTGTGTTGGCTTTTATTAGGGCTGTCACAATTATTACATAATCGTCTAATCGTGATTATTTGACATAATCGTGATTATTTTTCATAATCGTCATAATCGTTTCCATGTCAAAAATAGTGGAAATAGCAGATCTACAAGCTCACAACGCGTCGCATTGTAGATCGGCTATTTCCACTATCAATGTTCTTTTTTAAGTATAAAGTTGTCAAATATGTCAGTAATTTCTTTGTATATTTATGTTATGTATCATATCTACCATATGCAACTTCAAAGCCTAAAAGCCAAACAGAAATGTAATTATCAACGACAAAAACACAATTAAATCGCTAATCGCCAATTATTTGAATGACAATTAATCGTCATGTAAAATGTCATATCGTGAGTCGTGACAGCCCTAGCTTTTATCTTTCCTTGCCAGCATGCGCACATTAACTTGTATTATTATTTCTGTTTTGAAGTGGCTGTGGGAAAATGGAGCTTGTACTTTGTGTGCAGATTAAATTGCTTTAAAAAACATAATATGCTATGTATAAAATATACATCTGCATAAAACTACTGAAAATGTATAAAACCGTACAGTAGTGGTGTTGCTGGTTTAAAAGGGATCTCAATATAGCCACATTAGATGCAGGTTTTTAGTTCTGAATCCAATAATAGATGATGTTGCAACAGGTGTGGTTTTACCTTGTTCCAACTATAGCTACATATGAGAAAATTGAGAAAGTGCGTCTTTCCCACAAAATAAAAAGCTTCAGTTTTTTTGCCTAGCCAATAGAAAGATAGCACAGAAAATACCAGTACCATTTCTAGCGAAACTTGGGTAGGCAGCCTACAGGCTGCTTCCAAAGTCACCCCACTCAGTCTTCTCATGGTCAGACAAAAACACACACACAAACACACACACACAGAGCTCTGAACTCAGTGTCTCTCGGAACTGGGGGCATTGGCCTCAGGCAGTTTTTATGGCATCTGACCTTGACTCTGAAAACCCTCTGGTTGCCAGCTGTCATTTTGACCAAAGTTGACCACATTATTAAGACTAAAAGCAGTGATAGCTGAGTGGTTAGTGTCCACACCAAGGACTCCGGAGGTCCCAGAGGTCGCAGGTACGATTCCCCGCTCCAGCTATCACTGCTCCCCTCCCCGTGCGCCTTGTGCGAAGCACTGGGGGTCAGCTGGGTTAAGCTGAAAACTGAATTTCCCTTGTGGGAGGACGTAGGTAAATTCTTCTTCTTTCTCTTAAAAAACAGCGCTGGTTCAATCGGCGAGCTCTGGTTGACAGAGGGAATGTCACTTTGTGACAGTTCTGAGGGGCTGGATAAAGAATCAAAATAGCAATTTGGTGAAAAATGATAAGAAAAGGGGGTGTTGCATTGTTCAATGTTTCATTGTGCAATGTTGCATTTCATAAATACATATAATTTTAATTTCATTCATCAACTTAAGTCCAGCTCCTGTGCACACTAATATGGGGAGGCAGTGGCTTTGGATACAAAACGCTGCTATATTATTATAAATGTACCATTTGCAATCTGAATACTACACTGATCCTGTCTCCCTCCTCTGTACAGGTGGACATTCGGTTTCCTCAGCCAGGCTCTGATGAGCCAGACAAGGTGACCGTGACAGGCCTGCCAGAGACTGTGGACAACGCCATAGACCACCTCCTCAACCTGGAGGAGGAATATGTGAGTCAATTTACTATGTATTAAGGTCTCCCCTTAACACAATGGGTGCCTTTTTTAATTTTTTTGCCCCCAGACAATTTCCGTTTCCGTTATTTTGTTAGTTTTTGTTAACTACAATAAACTTGGACGAGACATCAGTTTTGAGCTTTGTCCATCTCTCCCCAGATGCTGAGTGTGACGGAGACAGAGACCATGGCAGCTTACATGAAGCCTCCGTCTCGTTACGGCGGAGGGGGAGGAGGTGGAAGCGACGACGGCAGCGGCGGACCTGCCAAGGGCTTTGTGGTGCGCGACGCACCGTGGAACGTGCCGGGAAACAAGGTGGGCAACCTCCTTTGTGCATAATAATTGAATAATGTACGCTGTGGTCAGTGGGCATCGCCGTTTTCCCCTCATGCACCTACATTTGAATAACCTCGAGACCCAAAAGAGAAAAGACACATTTTATGTCTCCCCAGGAACCAAACTACAATGAGTTGCGATTCTTTGTGTGCTTGTATATCGGCTATTTTCACTAAACCCATTAAGACAAAAAAAGAAAGAAAAAAATGCATTGTAGGAAACAATAAGGGATATTTACTCTGTACTCTGTACTGTATGGATGACCTGGTGCCAGATACTGTAGTGATCAGCACGTCTTGTGACGTAACTTGTTTATCCCTCCCAGGCTCCTGACATGAGCAGCGCAGAGGATTTCCCCACCTTTGGTACAGGTGTGGCCCCGAAACAGACGTCTGCCTGGGGGCCCAAGAAGTTCTGAGAACAGCTCTGCCTGGGGAAGTCAACAGCGCTGCATGGTAGTAGGAGACTGACAAGAAAAGAAGAACACTGGACAAAATCGCTGCTCACCCCTCCTTTCCCCTTCTATCTCTTCAATCTCTCCCCCTCCCTGTGTGTCTGTTAACTGCTGCCCCACGCCCCCCGTAACCAGCCACAGTGAGGATTCTCCACCAGTCTCTCAAGAGAAGAAGATAGCTCCTACAGACGCTCATCGTACTTCTGCTATCCCACTCCGCCTCTTGGCCACATGACCGACCGAATTGAAACTCTTTTTAGACCATGTTCCAACTCCCCCCCCCCCTCCGACTGCCAATGCCCACCCACCAAATGCTCCCCCTCACTCCAGTGCTGTACAGATGTTAAGCTGTCCAATTAATCGGAACCAAGCAAAGAGGAATCGGAGAGAACCAGCTCTTATGTCCCCGTGGGTGGGGGATGGGTGGCTGGGATTTTATCCTGGCTAACAATGCAGTCTTGATCTTTTTAAGCTTATAACAGAATGGGGTGGGGAGGTGGGGTCAATGTTTTACTGTGCAAGAGCATAAAAAAAGGTTGGTTGTTTTACCGTGTTTTTAAAAAGCTGTTTTGTCGTTAGTCCAGAGATGTGTAATACAACAGCTAAGGCGTGGAGGGCAGTGGTTCTCGGAGAAGTCTTGCACCCATTAAGTGTTTGTAGTTCCTGTATTTATTAAGCACAATGGCTTCCATTGTTGCTTCTACGTAGCTTTTGTTTCACAAGTCAAAAGATGTAAAAGTCTCACAATTATTTGTAATAATGGTTGTTTTGTTTTGTCTTACTATTTATTTATTTATTTGTTAAGAAGCCATTTTATTTGAACTTCTGTGATATTGCATTTTTATAAAGCACTTATTGTAGCTTGATGCTTTTAACCTTACTTTTCAAGGGAGTGTAAAATACTTGTTGGGGAATATGTGATCTGTTGTTGCGTTGAGGTGTACAAAGAACTTCTCGCTATTTTTTTAACTTGTGTGGATTTTTTCCATTGTTGGTTTCTGGCATCTTTGAAAGACTGTGTGCAAGTAAGGTGTCCATTTGAATGAAGCTCAACCAAACTCTGGTATTCTCTATAGTCTGGCAGTTGTTTGCCTGTTGTCTTGTTTTGGTGGAATTCTTCGTTTCAAGGTTTTCATCTTTCTATTCTCTCAAGACAGACCGAAACGTGTAAGCTGGCTCACACAATTTTGGAATGCTGCTGCTTAACAGTCTGTACTTAAGAAGCTCTGAAAAATAAAATAAAGCGGATGTCACATGGAATTTAAACTATTCTATTAGGCTATGTAACCTACTGGAAAACAAATTAGTCAAAGCTAGGTGCTAGATAGCTTGCTAGGTGCTTAGCAGAAATTGAGATGAGAGCTTCCTGTTCTCAACACTTACCCGGTGGAATTACGGACTCTGTAGCATTCGAAGATTGTGGAAAAGATAGTCTGGCTTGAGAGACTACCCTCTTTCAGTTTATCACAGTGCACTGAAGCATTTGCTTTTGTAGGCTAGTGATTTTGTTAATGCCCCTCATCACCGTTTTCTTTTTTCACAAATGAATGCAAAATACTATACATGTAAAAACATCTTGTGCCCCATTGTTAAACTACTGTATTTTGGTGAGCCAGAATTCAATCTACTGAATTCCAGCTTCCATGTGCCTGTAGACTTAAATGAGCAGGAAGGACCTGGAAATAATGGGACCCTGGTAACCATCTATAGAAATCAACAGGACTGCAAATACTTGGTACCACTTAAAATATCCAGGCTGGTGTGGTGTGGCCTGTAGCCCGATCTACAAGCACACAACGCCTCGCACCGCGAGGCGTTGTGTGCTTGTAGATATGCTATTTTCACTAGCCCTGTGCGACAGTCTTGTGTGATGAAGCAGGGCTTTGCTTTACGAAAAAAACAAATTTGAAACTTGGAGATACAAGGTTTCTGCCCGACAGTGACGATGATCAAGCAGATAATAATTCCCCCCCTCGTTGTGGGACTATGAAGTTGGACTGAAATGTCCCCATTTAGGCTTGGGAAGGGCAGACAAGCTCATTCATCTGAGACAAAAGTAAAACTTTTATTGATACCCGGAAGGGAAATTTCAGGACTAGCATCTCATGCACAACTTTCAGTTGACAGTTGCCGTCTCTTTGTTGACCCCTCTGTGACTGAAAGTACATCCTGGCTGAGATGAGACAAAAGGTTGCATATCGTCGCTGTCATGCAGAAACCTTTTTTTTTTTACAACAAGGGTCCATATTTTAGATTGTAATTAGAGAAAAGATGGGTGTTAAGTGTTTTCATTTACTGCTTTCTATCGTTTTAGCCATTTTAGCAATTGAGATTTTAGTGGCTAAATATGTCTTTTTAGACACAATAAGCCGGCGATTTCTTTATTACTATGTACAGTAACACTACTATCCCCCATAAGTCACATCTGCCCCATGAAAGATTGCTGTGCATCTTGGGAATGGGCTTATTTTGTCTAAAAAGTCATATTTAGCCACTTGTACGCATGCCGCCACCCATTGAAATCAAAAAAGTTTAAATCACTAAAACGATAGAAAGCAGTAAATAAAAAAGATTTTAACACTCATCTTTTCTTTTCTCTAATTACAATCTAAAATATGAACCCTTATTGTAAAAAGAAGTTGTCCTTTAACTCCATATTTCAACTTTGTATGTTTTTCTTTATTAATAATGCCCCTACAAGATCATCAAGCTGAAGTAGTAAAAATAGCCAATCTACAATCTCACAACACATGATGTGTTCTGAGCTTGTAGAGATGGGCCATTTGCACAATGAAAAATTACGTTCCATTTCCGGTTTTGGACATACAAGATTTACGTCCAACAGTGACGATATTGAAGTTCACGTGAGCGTGTGTCTGTTATTAAAAAGGCAGGGCAGAATGGCCCGGATGCAACCACAATTTTCTGTAATAAAAAATAAAAAACAAAAAAAGAACTGAGGGAAAACACTATTGGCCTTAAGAAGTAATTAGTCTACATTTTGAAACGTATGATTGAGTAAGTATGCAACACTGCAATAACATGTCAGTGACTGAATCTTTTTCCTACTTTAAATAAAATGTGAAAAAGGAACCAGGGATGGTGCTTTGTGTTCTGTATTTTTTGAGCGGTGGTCACACCGTCTCCATAGCGTGGCCGTGTGTGTATCCTCTGTCTGTCTGTATGTATGTAGCCTCTGGTGTATGTAGCCTGAGTACCCCTGGGAGACCAGAGAGGTGCTGTTGAGTCTAGCCTGCCCTGAGCATCAACTGCAATAGCAGTGGTGGCCTGAGTGAGCAAGTATGGCTCACACTCTCACACGGGCGGGCGGGCACACGGGCGGGCACGCACCCCCCCCCCCCCCCCCCACACACACACGGGCGTGCACGCACGCACGCACACTTCAAACTTGGGTTTGATTTTTTTGTCTCCACCAGGCCAGAAACAATGTTTTGCCGTTTTCCGTCCGCTTGTGTCTGTCAGTCTGAGCAGCTAATCTCTGACGCAGTTTGACCGATCGGCGTGAAACTTTGCACATATACGTCCTGGAGTTCAATGAAGAACCTCTGCCTGTTATAGTGCCAGCAGGATGCAGATTTTTGCAATATAATCTGATATTATTCCAAACCACGCAAATCTGTACATATTTATATGGTCATGTAATCAAGAAGTAGCTGTCTAATATTCCATATGCTCTGAGGAGCACATTTCTATTCGTTTTTCTTTTTTTTTTTGAAACATGCAGAAACAATGAATGTTTTCAAACAGCACTTTCGTATGTGCATACTGTCTTTGTCGGTTTATTATTGTTTTTTTTGTTTTTTTAAACAAATGAGGAAGATATGATTTTAATGTAAGTAACAGCCTGTACAACGCAACATACAGAAAATTAAAGAAAAATAAAATAATACAAATTAAATCTTGTACAAAGCAGCACTGGGCCATAAATAGCCCATACATTTTCACATTTTGATTGGACGTTGCAAGATTCCTCTATCCAACCCCAATGATTTTCAGTTAATTAAAACTGAAAATTGTCTGAGAACTCACAACTTCCTTTGTTCAATCTGTCATAACAGTGACTTGGGAAAAAAAATGGTGGGATCTTACATAATGTACGGTATGTAGTAATGGAAAAATAAATCTAATATCTAATTGGCAACATATAACAGAATGGCTAAGTAGATATGCTTTGGAAAGCTGTTGACATACAATCAGTCGTTAGGTGAATATGTTGGGATGAATGGGTGTGGGGGCGTGTGTAAATCTTTGTAAATGAATGGGAGTAAGCGAATGAGAAAGCGAAACAGTCTACAAAACAAACTGCAAAGCCCTAATGAAATCACATTCACAATGTAAACACCAGCATTAGGGTCTTGACTCTTGTTTAGCTGAGGACTCTTTGATTTCCCAATGAGGACTCCTGCAACATGGTTGACTCTGGAAGTCCTTCCTGGTAAACAAAGTCAGACATCACGAGATGGATGGATCGGAGCAAGGATATGAATGGAAGAAATGTAAACAAAGGGTAAAGTAGAGCAGTGGTTCTCAACCTTTTCAGGCCGCGACTCCCCAAATAATCACATTTTAACTGGGGATCCCCATCCTACGAGCACTAAGAGTTGAGGCGTCACATTTTGTATAACACGGTTCTATTGTGAAAATAGGCGATCTACATGCTCACGCCTCGAAATTCTCACAATTTCAGCCTCTAATATTTGACAATTTGGCCAATGTTGAATTTGTCATTTTAGAAGTATTAAAAAGTCCTTAAATCGTCACTTTGTAAATGTGCAGATACCCTCAATACACTTGTACTCTATATTGAGCTGCTTACTGTTGAGTGAGAAAAGAATGTTAACATTAAGCTAAACATCTGGGGACCCCCCCCAAAATAATTTGGGTCCCGACCCACAGGTTGAGAACCACTGAAGTAGAGGGTGGGGTGGGTGACGTGGTAAACCACATTATTTTGTGAAACGAAACCACCAAAACTTTCAAGTCCCTCCACAGTGCAAGCCAGGAAGGAGTGTTCCACTGAGAGGGGGGGGGGGGGGGGGGGAACACAGAATACCAACGGGGACAAACAGGCAGACTGATGCAGGAGATGACAAGCAGAGAAAGACGGAACACACAAAGTTATACGTGTAAACATTTGTCGTTTTCCTCCAGTTCTGTAATTCCACAGAAAGCCACAGGACTCTTTTCGGGTATTCTCTTCAGAGTTCTCTAAATTCCAACCAATTGTCCATCTTTTTTTCTTTCTTTTTTTTTTTTTACATCTGTTCGAACAGTTGCAGCTCTTTTTTTCCACAATTTCACTTTGCCCTACGTTTGGGTGTTTAATAAATCTGACAGTCCTTGAGCGTGCAGAATGGCAGATGAAGGTTGTTGGGCTTTCACAGGCTATGGTCCACAAGAGTTGGAACAGGTGTTCTGGACCAGGTCTTTCCGTGGAGGACCAAGAGTAGTTGTTCCAAATATAAAGGGCCAGATCGAGAATAGATGAGTGTAAAAATAAGTGCAAGTGGGAAAGAAAAGACAGATTAACGGGTTGTGGTAGGGTAGAACAAAAGATTTGGGGAAAAAACGGGAAAACACTAAAGGTGCGAACAAAAAAATTATAAACGCCACAAATTCAACAATCGTCTTGATGGTAAGTTGCTTTAAAAATTGCCCACGAGTGTCCTTAACATAAAGTGCAGGCAGTGTCTGTTCTTCTCTGAAACCTTCATAGTCCCCCACCCATTAAAAATGTCCAGGCGCAAAGAACCAAACTTAAAAAAAATAATAATAAGAAAAAAAAAATAAGAAAAAGCTCAATTGTCAACAATCCACAGCAGGACACTAGATTCCAGAAGAGTCTTTAACTCAAGGCAGGGGGTTGGATTTTGGTTGTCGATTAACAGTAGAAGGTGTACCACAGGGCTGCATACCTGGGGATCTTCTCATTCTTTGACTCCTTCCCCCTTCCTCTCGTGTCACATGTTTCACTCTACCCGGATGAGCAGTCCATAGAGGAGAGTTCCACCCTGCTCCTTGGTGATCCACTCAATCTCTGTGTTGCTGAAGCGGGGGTCCAAGGACTCGCTGGGACCTAGCGACTGGGGTCCCACCTTGTAGGATCCTGGCCGAACACACACCTGGAATCCCACCTGAGCTTGGTGGCGGCGGTGAGAGCGAGGGTCCTGAAATCTAGGACAGAGGAGGATAACGGCAAACAGACCGGTCAAGATTACACTTTTATATTCGAAGAGATGAAGAGAGCCGAGAAGCAAGTGTTACGCCTGATTTATGCTCCGTCGCAGGGACAGTGTCGCGCACCGAAAATAGCCGATCTACAGGCTCACAATGCGTCGCGGATGCAATGCATTTAGAGCTTTTCAGTTTAGCCATTGCCGCACAACACCATCGTACGATGAATATAAATATTAGGCTATATAAGTTTTTTTTCCCCCTTTTTTTTTATCCCATGATTTTGCAACCCATTTTCACCCTGTGTCAATTATCTAATGTAATCCTGGGCGCTACACTCCCTCTGCCAGTGGGGAGCAACGGACTGACCTCATGCTTCCTTCTATGCATGAGTAGTCCAAGCCGTTTCTTTTCACCTGACAGGGGAGAGATTCCCCGGCTGGATGTAGCGCGTGGAGGAACACGTTATTCCAACCAGTTCCTTTCCCCTACATCAGGCTCCCCAGCTGGCCAGGGGGAGGCTGTATAGAGACCAGGATTACTGCATGTTTTTTGTGAAGGTACCTACCCTAGGAGACACGGGGAGAACATGCAAACTCCAAACAGAAAGGCATTTTGCCAACCCCACTTAGGGTATGGTCACTGATGACACGGAGGAGAGCCCTAATGGCCACAGGCCACAGCGTCCCCAGCGGGAATCGAACCCAGGACCTTCTAGCTGTAAGGCGACAGCGCTGCCGACTGCGCCACCGTGCCCCCCCCCTCCCCCAATCTATGAGGACTTACTGCACTTTGGGGGCAAAGATCTCCAGGCCAGAGTAGCGCATGGTGGGAGAAAGCTGCACTCTGGGGACCTCCCTGTCAGGGGCACTGTTCTCCTCTGGCTCACTGTAGCCATTTGGCCCTTCCGTCTTGACTGGAGACACCGAGAAGACTGAAGACGTGCCTGCACCAACACAAACACAACATCACACATGATTTCATTTCAGCCATTTAAGTCCATTCACATCTACATTATCTCATTACTTGAGTCGGATTTATACTTAAGGCCTGTCCATATTTTAACTTTTCAGTCTAAAGGTCCGGTTCGACTACAAAATGACGTCACTCGCGACTTCTGAAAAGCATTACACCGAACGAGAGTTTGGAAATTTGCACGTCGGAAATGGCAACTCACCGAACATTTCGGAGATACTATGGACAGGCCAAAAAAAAATAGACAAGCTAACAATCTGTCGCGGATGCGACAAATTCGGAACTTGTAGATCTGCTATTTAAATGAATTAGAAAACTAACATTTTAGAAGTAGTGAAAACAGCCGATCTACAAGCACACAACGCAACCCTTCGGTCGCGTTGTGAGCTTGTAGATCTGCTGTTTTCACTAGTTTGGATCCCGTTCCGTCTAATTAATGTTTTGGGTCTTGACCTGAAAAGTTTGGGAACCACTGCAGTACATGGGTTAAATACCTAACTAAATGGGTTAATCAACTGTATTTTATCCCTTTCTAACTAACTAAGCAGATATGTCGGTGTGTGGCATCCTACCGGACAATAGTTGGCTGTGGTCCAGAGTGCGTCGCAAGGCTCCAACACTGGTGCCATGGTAGGCTATATGCCACTTCTTCAATGCATTAGAGACCTCACAGTGGGCCTTGATCCTGTACAGACAGAAGAAGCATGTTAAGTACATGCATGTTCTATGGCATGGGTCTTCAACAGGGGGTCCGGGACTCCTAGGGGGTCCTCAGAGTTACTACAGGGGGTCCTCAAATGATAGACCGTTTTTTCCCCCCTCCTTTTTTATATTATATAATAATTATATATCCATAAATCCATATTCCGTGAACTTTAGCCAAAAATAGCAGATCTACAAGCTCACAACGAGGCGTTGTGAGCTTTATAGATCGGCTATTTTTGGCAAAGAGCTTTGGTGTAGAGGGGAAAAAGAGCAGACTAAGTACAGAGTGAAAGGTCAAGTTCATTAAGTATTGACGGTTCAAGTGGTTAAATATCAGGAAACACAAATTGACATGAATCCAAAATACACTGATGATTGGGCTGTCAAAAGATGAAACTATATGGAATTGTGGGGGTCCCTGCTTCTTCTCTCTCTCAACTAAGGGGTCCTTGGCCTGAAAACATTGAAGACCCCTGTTCTATGGTCATTATTGAAATGTGATAATACTTTCATGTAGTACTTCTTCACGGTTCAAGGTTTTTTTTACAATCCAACCTCTAGCCACAGATAATAAAATGAATAACAAAGGAGGGGGAAAAAAAGGACAAAAGAAGATCTAACATGACACTAGAACATGACACTTAAATTACAAATATAAATTGAATTGGAGGTTCAAATGGCATAATGGGTGACATGGTAGCTTCACTAGCCTCACTTTGCCGATTTAAGGGAGACCTGTCTATGCATACTGTGTGTCTGGGCATGCTTGCATATGGAGGAAATATCTAAAGGAGACCACTGTGTGTGTGTGTGAGTGTCAGTGTGTGTGTGTGTGTGTGTGTGTGTGTGTGTGTGTGTGTGTGTGTGTGTGTGTGCGTGCGTGCGTGTGTGTGTGCGTGCGTGTATGAGCCTGATGGAGTGGAGATATCTCTCTCGTTTCTTTAGTTATACAGTATGTAGTTATATTCATTCGTTGTTTACTGCCCTAGTTAATTTGACTGGTTTGAGCTAGTCTCATTATGAGGTTTATGAGGTGATACACATCATGTGCACAATTATGTTCCCTTGCTGCTTGTCAGGAACTGGTGTAATGCCTCTCAAATCCCTACCCCACTACCTTGTGTGAACCCCTGACCTGAGGGCAAAGCGACACCATCCAAAGGGCAGGGCATAGTCGCGGGGCGGCTCTCCTCTCTTGTAGTAGGCCTCGTCACCCCGCAACTTGTGGCAGGACTCACAGTAACACAGGTTGTACTTGGCATCCTCATTGAAATAACCATCTTGAAGCGAGAGCAAAGGAGGTGAAGAAAATTAGTTTGTTAACAGAACGCTAAAGGAGATTAGAAACACAAAATGAGGACTGTGATAAACTCCACAGCTTGGAGGTGATTTGACCAACTTACCCGGTAGTGTCAGCAGGTCCTTGAAGCGTGAACACAAGGCCTGGTACTCGCAGGTCTTGTTGGGGTTGACCTCTGGAGGGGGCGTCCAGCACACGCTCTCTTTGATTCCTGGATGGCATACAATTAAAGCGTGGTCAAACACTAAAGAACAACGTTGGCCAATGGGTCCTTTACACTTTCACTTTTAATAAAAGATGTGGCTCGACTTTTTTTGGCCTGCTGGAAGCGTGCACAAGAAATCTGGTGCCGATAGGTATTTGCGTGATTAGCCACGGAAAGACACACAAACTGTGGGATACACACAAACACAAACAAACAGCCGGAGATTTTTGGATGTGTCTTACCGTCAACCATGTCAGCCTTCTCCATGTCACCCTGGAAGCGAGCCTCACCGCTCTCCCCACCAACGGCCGGCACGTTGTTAGTGACTATGGTAACCTGCCGACACCACATACCATTAGCACTGGATGGAATAATGTGTTAGCTTGTACATATACAATATAGGCATTTAGCAGCTGTTCTTAAACACATTTCATGCCATAGATGAGCGATCCTCTTTTTGTTTTTGGCCACTAGATGGTGGTGTTCACTAATCTATGAGTCAGCAATGGCTTCTGTGTGCTGTGCAGTGTATGTCATGACTTTTGAATGAAGATTTATTAATAATAATAATAAGCAGCCATGTGCATGGTGAAACATGTGACAGCCCAGAAATCTGCTGATCTAGAAACAGGAAGTCCCAGTGAAAAACATTTAAGACCCCTGCTCTAGACTGTAGGCAGAGGAAGCTAAATACGTATGTTGCAATGCACCGTGCCTCTGACCTGCTCACACTGTCCGTAGAGGTCAATGAGGGGGTAGCAGGGTGAGGGGATGTCCTGAGCGGCCACTCCCTGGTCCATGCCGTTCACATAGAGGTGGAGACAGTTGTTGGTGTCCACCAACAGACCCAGCACCGTCCCCTCTGGACATGTGTCCAGGTTAGGGCCATAGTTCTCACAGATCTAACGGGGAGGAGAGAGAGAAGGAAAAAGAACGGTGAGACACAATGGAGGAGGAAACAGTGAGGTAAAGAGGTCAGATGTAAAGAGTGGACAGGAGGAGGGAGGGCGATTGTTTGGAGGGAGGAATTAAGAGGAAAGAAAACATTAGAGATGGAGAGATGGAAACGGGAAGAAAAAGAGACCATAATTGACATTGAATTCACATTCTGTTGCTACGTCATACTCTATAGCAGGGGTTTTCAAAGTGGGTGACGGGTGCCGTGACGGCAGTCCACGGGTGCCGCGAGATAATTTGATAATATTTGGAATTTATTTGGACACTTAAAAAAATATTTAGTATCATTTTAAACTTGAAGTACAAAGTTATTGTCAGTCAATTCTAACCAAAATGGCTATTATCTCAACGTTTTCCTCACAACATAATCGCTAAAATATGCTATAAATATAAGGTGCTGGGAGTGAAAATTATGAATATAATAATGTAGGGGTGCCCCGGATGAAGAAAATATTTATAGGGGTGCCCTGAGTCAAAAAGGTTTGGGAACCCCTGCTCTATAGAATAGCGGTTCCCAAACTTTTCGAGTCGAGACCCAAAAGAGAGATTAGTCGTTTGCCCGTAACCCAAACTAGCGAAAATATCTATTGCGCTTCACTACTTCTTAACCCATTGCCTGCCACAGGAGTTATGGTTTTTTGACGCTGTTCGCCAACCTATGGGTCCCCAATTATTTCCCGATTCCCCTGGACGTCACTTGACACGTCAATGACGCAACTGGAACAAAAAAAGCTTTTCCTTTTTTTGTTTCAAAGTAAAAAACAAAACAAAACAACATAATGAGTGTGTATGTGGCGAGGGTCTGGACGCGAGGCTGACGCGGAAGTCTCCATCTTTCAAACGGACGGTCGTGTATGGACAAGGATGAGTTTCTGATTCTAGCACATCCGTCTAGAATGCTCCCGGGGGCGGATCAGAGCGACACACAATATTTAAAGATTTTTATAAGATTGGTGAAAAATGCTCTGAATCTGACAGTCAATATATATATTTTTTTCTTTCTTAATTATTTATGGAATTTCATGAAATTGTTCGTTTGTTTTAAAATGTATAATACTAGAAGGTGTGTGTGTGTGTGTGTGTGTGTGTGTGTGTGTGTGTGTGTGTGTGTGTGTGTGTGTGTGTGTGTGTGTGTGGAACTAAGTGACCTTTGTCCCCCTCTAGTGGCCATAATGCATGCTACAAGACTCGACCAAGCAAACAAACATCCATCACAAACAAATAGGTTTCACATGAAACTAGGGATGGAAATCGGAATCGGCCAATATCAAAAATCGGCAGGTATGATATCAAACCGGCCGAATCATTGACCGGCAGGTCACTGACATAAATACCGGTTTTATGCCAATTGTGTCTATGGCACTGCACAGCATGATGCTCTGGTCCAGGGACTAAAGTTAACATTAGCAAGTAGCAGCCAGTCTACTTGGCAGTTTACAGAATACAGATGGTGCTGATTACCTTTGCAATGTAAGGATATATTCCATAATCCTGTGTCAATGTCGTCTCCAAAAAGAAGGGGGGGGGGGGGGGGGAAAGCATGCGTCACCTGCTTTCCTCCTGCCTAGTCCAGACGGTCATATTAGACTGGATATTGTCTGTGATTTTGGATATTGTACTATTGTGATTGATTTGGCATTAGTGTTCTTCTAGCTTATTGGTACTCAAATTGAAGTATGTCTTGTAGGCCTACTTGGCCTGAAAAAAAGGGTATTGGAGCAACCCTATTTTCTAGTTCTTAGCTAAAGAAATCGGTATCGGAAAAATAGGTTTTGGCAGGTCAGACCTTCATAAAACCGGTGGATCGGTATCGGCCAAGAATTTTGCAATCGGTCCATCTCTACATGAAACCCGTGTTTATTAAGCTCTGGAAGGGAGCACTCCGCTCACACCGACAAATACAGAAAACGTCACTCGTTTACTCCCGGAGGTCGATTCTATTGGCCGAAGGGCATGTCAATCATGTTACAAGGCCCGCCCCTCCACAAATGGGTCCCGACCCACTGTTTGGGAACCACTGCTCTAGAAGAGATCAATTCAACAGTGAGGTAGAACACAGTCAGGCAGAGATTAAATCAATACACAAGGATACAAATTCACTGACAGAGAGTGTGTGCTCCTCCTCCACTGACAGATTGAATGTGTGTACCGTGTGTCAGTCACAGTGGTGGAAAAAGTACTCACATATTTGACTTAAGTAAAAGCATCAATACTGCAATATAGAAATACTCGGTTACAAGTAAAAGTCTGGAATTCAAAATGTACTTGAGTAAAAGTATGAAGGTGTTGGCCTTAAAATGTACTTAAA
This sequence comes from Nannobrachium achirus, assembly GCF_963921795.1. NCBI lineage: Eukaryota > Metazoa > Chordata > Actinopteri > Myctophiformes > Myctophidae > Nannobrachium > Nannobrachium achirus. The sequence continues at coordinate 30,894,560 of NC_137821.1, read as the reverse complement.
GTACCAAAAGTAAAAGTACAAAATGTTTGAAAATAGCAGATCTACAACCTCACGACGCGTCGCGATGTGACCCCTTATGAGTTTGTAGATGGTCCATTTTCAAATAGCCAAAGGTATAAAAATAAGGCAAAAGTGGTTTATGTACGTTTTGTAACATTACAATTTATATCTGCAAAGTAACTAGTAACTAAACCTTTCAAATAAGTGTAGTGGAGTAAAAGTACAATATTTGCATCCGAGATGCAGTGGAGTAGAAGTAAAAAGTATTGGAAACTGATAAATACTCAAGTAAAATACAAATACCATACTCATAATCGGTCCTAAGTACAGTACTTGAGTAAATGTACTTGCCAGTGGTTCTCAAAGTGGATTCCAGGGACTCTGTGGGTTCCTTTATGGGGTTCTAAATTGACCCATAGAAGGTCTGTAACCCTGACGGGTTCATTTGGTTCCATTTGTACACTGTCAGAGTTAAGGGGAAAAAAGTTTGAGAAACACTGCAATATGCCAGTGTCAGTCAGTACCTTGAGGGAGTTGAGGAAGACAGAGTCCCTCTGCAGCAGCCAGGCGGAGCGCTTCAGACAGCACGCCGTAGAGGGGAAGTTGAGCCGGTCGGGGGAGTGACCGATCACCCCCAGGGACAGCGACGACGTCCACTGTGGGTTCAAGCGGTCGATCTGAAACTACACACAAACAAGAGAGAGGGTGACTGACAAGTAGGTATGGGACGATAAGCGTTATCGTTTATCGTGATAAAAAAAACTACTCACGATAATCGTATCGTGGAGATTTAATTTATCGTGATATCGTCCTCCGTCGTGCACTGGAATCAATTCAACTTTTATTTGCCGAGCTGCCTATCCGGTACCATTTAATCTCTCTATTGCTAAAACGTACTTACAATATACATAATTGATACAGTCTTCACTCTACCAAATCTCTTTGCCAAAAAATTGCCGATATACAAGCTCACAACGTGTCGCGTTGTGAGCTTGTAGACCTGCTATTTTTTGGCAAATGTTCCACCCCAGGATAATGGATGTTTGGGATATTTTGATTATTGCGATAATATCGTAAATCGTGATTTCTTTGTTCACAATAATCGTGATATGAAATTTTCATATCGTCCCATTCCTACTGACAAGTTGACGCCTATAAAAACAGGACTGGGTTGCACACTGGGAGTCTTCAGTGCGAGGGTTCTAACATTCATGGATATCTAGACTAGAGGGTGGGTGGACAGACTGGTGGGGGAGGGCGCTCTGTAATGCAAGCTTAATGCTCCTATCAAAGTGTGATAGAACATTTAGCTCGTTTTCGGGCTCTATTATTGAACTTTTACAGTAAAGCATACACTAAACTGTATAGAGCGTCGCAGCGGAAGTGGATTCCTGGGGTCACTTAACACTTATGTTGCAATGATTTTTTCTCTTCAATGTCTCGCGTTGCCATGGTTACCATAGACTTCCATGTAATTGTGCAATTGTGTAAAAAGTCCACGCCCATGCCTAGATGATGCACCACGTGTGTAGATGCTGTTCACAGCTTTCAAACTAAAAAATCCGCTTGGAAATCCGTTCAGGCATTCATGATTTATGGGCCATTACCCATTATGTTTTCTTCAGATGTAAACAAACATGGCTGCCATGTTTGAAAGAATGGGTTGGTATGGGGGTTAAACATGCAATTTCGCGATCGCGATCATGCCTAATACATTTCTGGAGGTCCAAAAAAATTTTTTGAAAAAAAAAATGTTGAAATTTTTTTTTTTTTTTTTTTTTCAAAAACGGCCCAAACTCGGGAAACTCGGGGTTGGCACAGCGTTGGTATCAATACAAACTCGGGAAACTCGGGGTTGGCACCAGATGTGTTAATATTCCCCATTCATTTTCGCCATAGACTTTTACAAATATATTTATAACAATTATGTTAAGCCTCGAACCAAGCCATCCAGGATGGAGGTGAATCATGATCATATAACCTTTGATCCTATGTGAAAACATATTTTAATATTACATTATTTGATATACTACATTTAATAACTACCCTTTGTTTAGCGATTTTCAAAATGTTCTTTTCATAGAAAAAAAGGTTATATGATCATGATTCACCTCCATCCTGGATGGCTTGGTTCGAGGCTTAACATAATTGTTATAAATATTTTTCTAAAAGTCTATGGTGAAAATGAATGGGGAATATTAAGTGACCCCAGGAATCCACTTCCGCTGCGATGCTCTATTGTGTCGAGCTCTTTTGATGAAAGGCCTCCATTTCTTTAAATATGATTACTAAGGTAAATAAAGTATATTGGTACCTATATACAGTATAGTAGTAATTCTATACAGTAATACAGTAAAAAGAAAAAGTAGAAAAGGTAGCTGACAACAAATTCAACTCTTTGTTGAATGGTGTCCTCCAGAGGTCTATATAGTCTACAACAAATCTCTACGCCGAAAAATGGCCATCATCGAATATTCGCCTATTTTAGCCGAATGTTCACCTGCAGTATTATGGCATGGACAGAATGGGGACTTAGGGCTTATGTGGTTAACGTTCAGCTATCCGCTTGTGGAACCCACTTTGTGATTAGCTTCATAAAGCAGCAGCAATGAACAGGTGACATGACAGCGGGTCAGGTGTGTGAGCCGGCCGGTACCTGGAACAGTTGCTGTGGGGTCAGGGGCTGTGCGGTGACCAGCAGGCCCTGGTTGTAGCTGGACACCCTGGCTGCCGTCAGGTTCTGGTTGGACAGCTGGATGTTCTTGCCGTGGTTCTCCAGGAAGGCCATGGCGGTGGGCACCAGCGCACACGGCTCGCTCTCCACCTGGAATCAGAGGATTAGAATGATCAGGATTAGAACAGCCATACTTTTAACGGGTGGCGAAAGCTGGAATGTGTTCATCTTTGTGAAATACCGCGGTGTTTATTCGCTGAGTGAGTGTGTTTGTGTATCACCACAGCGTGGTCCTGATCCTAGCGGGAGCCCCCGCGGCAACCGCGTACTGTCCGGAAGGCGATTTAGACTTTTTTTTAGCCAATGACGAACTGTGGATGATATTCTGCCGTGATGTTTTGCATAAAAAACAAAAGGATTTTCCAATTAACTCTTTCACAGCCTGGTCAGAATGGGCTTGTCTGTGGACTAACCTGGTCAGAATGGGCTTGTCTGTGGACTAGCCGGAAATTTCTAATATTGTATTATGATCTGATATTATGTTTATAAACATCAGCCCACCCCCCCTCCTTCTTGGACGCCATTTTTTCCTTCTTTTTTTCGATCCCACGGTCATAAACTCACCATAACTATCTGGATCTGCATTGGCATATAGTGGGGATTTTGGCTGAGTCGTCTTTCCACCCGTGCGTTTCACATGCACGATCCGTGCACATCTATGTGGGTGCATGTGATCATCTCCGTGTGTACAATCCATGGAAAAAATTTCATTAGCCTAGCCGCTAGGACAACGGCTATGCTAACGCTAACGTCTATACAGTAAGTCTATGGGAAAAGGCTAATCTGCCCCGGAAGCAATCAAAAGCACTTCCGGTTCATGTATAGAGAAGAATCATGCTATTGGTTAGACCGGTGGTGAGACAGAGAAGGGCTACCGCTCGTTTTTTTCGATCATTATCATTTATTTCACCTATTTAGAAAAAGTGTGTAAAAGTGTGTTCTGGCTGGGAACACCTTAGCTATAATTGTGTAAAAGTGTGATCAGGCTGAGAACACCTTAGCTATAATTGTGTAAAAGTGTGATCAGGCTGAGAAAGAGTTAAATCTATTCAAGATTATTTGAAAGAGGTTTGAAGAGAGAAGTCAATTCCATAAATACATACGGTATAAATAACTACAGTAATACTTGCTTTGAAGCATATCTCTATAATGCAGTATAAACACACTTATAAAAATGTTTTATATAAAGCATTATACCAATGCATTATAATCTGATTATAACACTGTACATTCATAACTACAAGCAGATGACTTAATTTGTTTCTGCCTACACTATAAAAGTGATTATAATGCATCAACAAATTACTATGATGCATTACAAAATTGTAATACACTATGAAGCTGGCAAAAAATGTCTGTGTCCAGTATGACACTTGACCGTATAAGTAATCAAATACATTATGTGCTATACGTTACGATTAGTCTGTGATGTATTACAGATTAAGCCATTTAGGCCTGAACGCAAATCTGTGTCACTTTAGATTTGAACCACTTTAACCATTATTTTATGCTTTAACTGTTAAAAAATAGCAGATAAACAAGCTCACAGCGGCTGCGAGCTTGGAGATCTGCTATTTTTGAAAAATCTTGAACATCCGTGCAAGTCTTTGAATATTTTTCGCCCGATTCTATAAAAGTCAGAGTCAAGGACCCCAAAATTACATGTATTTGGCGGCCGACCCCCCCCCCCCCCATCTCAAAATATTTTGTTCCAGGGACCTCCCAGAAATAAATATTTGAGTTACAAATGTTGCTTTTAAAAAGCTATATTCAAAGACTTGGTTAAAGCATTAAATAAATCTAAATGGGTTAAGCTACAGTACCTCTCTGAGGGGCGTGCCGTCCTCCTCTCCTTCACTGCAGCTCTCTGAGGACAGCGACGGAGCCTTGATGCTCTCCACGTCCTCCAGCGCTGAGGAGCTGACGATGGACACGGCAGTGATGCGTCCGTACAGGTCCAACACCGCGTACACATTCTGACACACAGGGGGGGAGATGGTGAGTCTCTCTGTACTGGGTACAGCATGTTAAGGGTAGGCGATATGGTGATATATATCGCTGAGACGATACAATGTCTGCACGATATGCCTTTTCAGAAATATCGTATATATCGTGATTCGTGATACACTGAGAGAGCCTTATAAAAAACTCCAGTTGAATTGTTAATACAGAGATTCATTGCAGAATTCATTTAAATCTGCATTTTGGTCTAAATCAGTGGTTCTTAAACTTTACAATGTCAACGTCTCCCCTTAACTCTGACAGTATACAAATGAAACCAAATGGACATAATGTTACATACTTGTAAGGGTCAATTTAGATCTCCCAAAAGGATCTTTTTCTTTTAGTTTGTGTTACCTTGTAGGTGATTGTACTGTTAAGTAACTTGAAAAATAACCATAAAACCAACATGAAAAATTATCGTGATAAGATGTGATACCGCTTGAAAAAAATATTGTGATATTGTATTTTTCCATATCGCCCACCCCTACGGCATGTGTGTGCAGATGAGTTCACGGTAATGCCAATCTTTTTTTCTTTTTTTTTTTTCAAATGGGGTTTGAATAATAAATAAGTACAAAATGGGATTAAAGTGGTTAAAATTAAACTAAACTAAAAATGTTGATTCTGTAAGCTGGGGGACGCCCCTAGAACAGTGGTTCCCAAACTTTTCAGGTCAAGACCAAAAAGAGAGATTACACATTTGCCCGGGACCCAAACTAGTGAAAATAGCAGATCTACAAGCACACAACGTGTCGGTTCGCACCGCGTTGTGAGCTTGTAGATCTGCTATTTCCACTATTTTTTTTCAACATGTAAACGATTATGATGATTATCCCAAAATAATTGCGATTATGTCAAATAATTGCGATTAGACGATTATGTAATAATTGTGACAGCCCTAGACCCACGTGTCCGCGACCCACAAATGGGTCCCGACTCACTGTTTGGGAACCAGTGGCCTAGAACAACTTCAAGGACCCCTGTGGTCTACAGACCTCACTTAAGAGACCTACTGGTTTATATTGCTTAGTTTAGTGTACAGTATGTGTGTTTGTGTACCTTGGCCACCGCAGTTGCAGCCGGTCCCATGTCCTCACCATCAATGAGGATGTGCATAGTGTCGTCGCTACACCTCTTCACTCCCACACGGTTCCCCACCTACACACACAAACGCACATGCACACACACACACACACACACACACACTGCAGTCATTTTCTGCTATATGCCACAGTATGACTTTCTCCATCAGAAATGGATGAATAAACCAGAACGCCTTCAAATACACAGCTCGCATCCCTGAGTGTGACTCACCACCGTTTGACCCATTTGACCTGTTTCCCGATTTCTGGATTTAACACAATCCTTTGTTCCATTCACTTACAGTTGCACGATTGACACAGATGACATTTTTTGTTAACATGACTGTGACAACAGTGCTACTCTGTTCTTTAGAAAATGAGGAATTACGTTTCGCTCAGGGTAATAATAATATATTATATTGTAATAAATAGCTGTAAATTAGAAATAAAACGACAATAGTGATGCTTCTTGACATCATCTGCTAATGGCAAGTACTGTAATAGCTCATTAGAGCTTTGTTTTTGCATCTGCACTCTCCCCGAGCGTCTCCTTGTGGAATATAGTAAAGATGGACTTGGTCCCGATCCAGAGAGCACTCTGGGGGGGGCGGGGGGGGGGCGGAGGACGGAGGGGGGGGGGGGGGGGGGGCGGAGCCTGTTTACCGTCAGCCGGTCCAATGAGCAGCCGTAGTTCTGCCGCTGCAGCAGACCGTTGCGTCGTACTTCAGAGCCGCAGAGCAGCCAGGTGACCTTGGTTCGGAGCTGAGGGAGGGAGGGGGAGAGACCCGACAGCGGACAGGAGGGCAGCTCCGGCGGTGCCAGCGTGGTCAGGCCTATGTGCAGCGAGCCGCACCACTGCTCGTCCACCTCGTCGATCTTCACCTGCAGGGGAGACCGTGGAGTCGTGTGTTAAGGCCAGTGTTGCCGGATTATTTATTTTTCTATTGCGAGGGAAATAAACTGCCAGGTCTATGAAAACAAGCCCAAAGGAAGCCAATCTACAAGCTCAAGCATTGTGAGCTGGTAGATCTGCTATTTCTCTTGATAAAAAAAGCTTTAACATTTTGAATATTTTTTGAGACACCACACAAATCTAGTATGGGGGTCCGTGGACAAATGCATATTAATTTAGGGGTCCTTTAGTACTGGTTTAAACAACATTAGGAAACAAGCCCAAATAAGCAACAAAGTTTTTCCAAACAAGCCCAAAAGCCCACAACCACCAATAATAAAGCAACCTTACAAAAAAACTAAACAAGCCCAAAGATGCTTATAATAAGCAGACTTGGCAACACTGGTTATGGCAAATTTATGCTTAGTCATATGAATGTGCCACTGACTGACTTTCATGTTTTCCCGTTGGAGATTGTTATTTTGGGAGGAGTGACACAGAAAGGCATCAAGGGAGATTTTAGATTGATGCACAGGTTTAGATTCAAATGTTTGAAGGGTAAATGTGACGTGTAAAAAAAGATTAGACAAAACTAAATTTAACAGGAGGACAAATCTCAACTGAAAATGCCATTGAGCTTTACAATTAAAATGCAAAAAAAAGAAAAGAAAGAAAAGAAAAAAAAGCTAATGAGCTAAAACTGATTCTCTCCTGAAGCTAATTACCATTTCCTTAAGCTATTATATAAGCTAATAAGGGTGTAACGATATAGTAACTGAATCGAAAAATCGATTTTCATTTGCAATGATCTACGATCGTTTGCAAAAGCAAAATATCAAACCGTTTTGGCTTTGTATCGTATTGTATCGTTTTAAAATGCGGTAATCGGTATCGAATCGTTTTGCAATGCAAATATTTGATTGTATGGAAACTACTGTAAGTATTTGTGCCTTGTATTTTGGCAATTTTAAGAGGGAAAATTAAAAAGAGGGGTCTAATTACTTTTCCATTCCATATAGCTACTCTTGGTTTATCGATAAATGGGTGTAATCTCTGTGTTCATGTCAAGGTGGGTTTGTCCATATGTGTTGAAATATAATGTACATGTATTTGCTAGATAATCACAGCGTTTACTTCCATAATAATGGATTCTTTTTACACGTTTAACTCTTTTAGTGCCACCCGTTCACCACTAGAGGGCGCCCCAGGTGCCATAGAAAATCCCATAGAGATATGCTGGTATATGCAGAAGCCCTGCAGCCATGACTTGCCTGAACACTTTCCTTTGTGCATGTACAGGAAGAGGATGAAGTTAGCTTGAAGTTAGCTATTGGCTACCAAGCATTTTAGAAGCCTTATTTTCGTGAACTTAGCCATGATTAAACCTTGCACACCTCATGCATGGGAAAAAAACAGAGAAGAATGAGCTCTAAAAAATCCAATGCAATCCTGGATTGCATTGGAGTGGATTTGTGCAGTTTGTTCACAGCTTTCAAACAAAAAAATCCGATTGGAAATCCGTTCAGGCATTCTTGAGATAATCGCCATTATGTTTTACATGTTATGTAAACAAACATGGCTGCCCTGTATGTTAGATGGGGTTGTATGGGGGTGGAACATGCAAAATCGCGATTGAAATCATGTTCACTAGATTTGATGGGGTCCAAAAAAATTTTTTTTTTTTTTCAAAAACCGAACATGTTCGGTTTTGGCATATGTAATACGTTTAAAAAAACCGAACATGTTCGGTTTTGGCACTGGATGAGTTTTAACAGAGATTTCATTTCTTTGCTAAATAGTTACAATATCGATTTTAAAGCATTAAATCGAATCGTATCACCATGAATGAACCGATATCGTCCATGTATCGTATCGTTAACCATGCATCATAATGCGTATCGTATCGTTAAAATGTATCGTTACACCCCTGTAAGCTAACAACAGCCACCTTACGCACCAATGCACACCTGCTTGTTTGTTTTTCCAAACTGAAACTCGTTTGGTAGTAAGACGGCAGCTGTGCAGCGTCACCTCGCTCACCTCAAACAGCTCGTCTGTTCTGAGCTCCTTTGCACTGAAGACGATGCCATGAGCGTAGCCTCCTACTCGCACCGCTTGGCAGCCGTCTCCCAGGAGCACCACGTTTTTACCATGTTTATTGTGGAGTCGATGGGCCACGCCAGCCACTACGCACGCAAAACACACACACACACACACACACACACACACACACACACACACACACACACACACACACACACACACACACACACACACACACACACACACACACACACACACACACACACACACACACACACAGATGTAAGAGGAAGACAAGGATTCAAGAATCAGCTGTTGGTTTCTTCTTTTAGTCTCCTTTTCCTTTCACTCGGTCAATAGGTCTGTCCCAATTATTACATAATTGCCTGGGCGCAATTATTTGAGCCAATTGCCAGTTATTTTGCGTAATCTATATCTTTCCATTCATTTGTATAAAAACAGCCGGACGCAATTACGTTTCATGATTAGGTGTATTATTTTGATTATTGATAACGATCATTGTCAGTCATTTGCATTTCCCTGTAATGTATACTGCAGTAATAGGCCTTTAAGTTATGTCATAGCTGCCCTGTCCAATTCTTGTTTAGAAAGGCTAAAAAGGCAAACAGAAATGTAATTTGTGTAAATGTAAATGCCTAAAACACTTTTACACACACGGAAAAAAAAAGAAAAATTGCATCATGACAAGTAAACTAAAATGTCATGATGGCGACAGCCCTATGGGTCACACACACACTCAGACACCTACCTGGTGAGTGGACGGGGAAGCTCTTCTCTGTGATGTTACTGGTGCAGAGGCTGTTGTCCAGCGGGCCGGAGGAGCTGGTGATGGACACCTGTACACACTGACCATACAGGTCTATCACTGCAAACACCTCTGATAGAGAGAAAGGGGGATGGAGAGAGCGAGCATTACCAAGGGGGAAAGCGCTTTCAGGTGAAAAATAAAATGAAACCAAACAATATCAACCCATTAAGACCTGAATAATACCTAAAAATGTTTTTGAAATCCTAATGTTTCTTCATCTGTGGTGCCATGTCAAGGACCCCTAGAATTATATGTATTTGACCGCAGACCCCATCTCAAAATACTTTGAACAACATTTTCGCTTTAAAAGAATATATACAGTATATTAACTCTTATTGTGCCTATCCCGAACTAGTTCGGGATAATTTGGACCGTCCTTTTTCTTTTTTTTTTTTTTCGAGCCGGGTCGCCGGCCGTCATCTGTTTACACGGCCCGCGAGAGCGTCGCGCCGCCGATATTTACCATCCACTTCAATGCAATCCAGGATCTTTAGAGCTAATTTTCTCTGTTCCATGCATATCCATGAGGTGTGCAAGGTTTAATCATGGCTAAATCGCCGAAAATAGGGCTTCTAAAATGCATGGTAGCCAATAGCTAACTTCAAGCTAACTTCATCCTGTCCCTGTTCATGCACAAAGGAAAGTGTTCAGGCGCGTCATGGCTGCGCACGGCTTGTGCATATACAACGCTTGTCTATGGTGGATTCTATGGCCATTGGGCGCCCTCTAGTGGTGAAAAGGTGGCACTGAAAGGGTTAAAAGATTTGCAAAATGTACACATTTTTTCAAAAATAGCTGTCTGTATATCTGCTATTTTTGAATAGCCAAAATATAAACAACTAGAAGCAGTGCTCTTCCGAGCACAGGTCTCCACCAGGCTGTGCGTCCTGGTGGTGCTACTGTATAATAGGCCAATGTAAAAAGGGTGGCATATGTTCTTCACCTTAGATCTTTCATGGCAATCTGATGCTGCATGCATGATTTGAAGCATTGTGTTCCAAAAATGAGTTTTGCTAAAGTCTACCTGCTGGTGGCGCTATAACAGGCCAATGTGAAAAAGGTAGCATTTGTTCCTTGACCTAGTGGGAATATTTGTGGCAAATTTCACGGTAATCGCAAGCTGCGTTGATGATTTGAGGCATTTTGTTCAAAAACGGAGCAATCCTGCAAGCTTTGGAAGCCAATATTAGCCAATCAGGATGGAATATGAAATACAGACGGATCGGACTTGATCACATGACTATAGAGATACTGTGTACCGATTTGCGTGATTTTTGGATAAAATCTCAAGGAGTAATATCCAAAAATGTGTTTTACATAAGTCAGCCCAAAGGTGGCGCTATAAAAGGCTGATGTGAAAAATGCAGGGTAAAGGTTTATCCTTAGCCTCTAGGGAGTGCGCTTACAAAGTTTGAAACTGATCGGTGGAGTTATAGGTAAAACCACAAATCGGCCTGTTATAGCGCCACCATGAGGCTGATTAAAAAAGATTTAAGTGGTATTTCTTCCTCGGCCTAGTGGGAACGTGTGTGCGCGATTTCATGATAATTGCACTTTGCGTTTGTGATTTGAGGCATTTTGTCCAAAACGGCTCAATCCTACAAACTTTGGAAGCCAATCTTAGCCAATCAGGATGGAATATGCAAAATCGGACAGATCCGTGTCGATCACATGACTGTTGAGATACTGCCTACCGATTTGTAGGATTTTTGGACAAAATCTGTAAGAGTAGTGCACAGAAATGTGTTGCGAACATCGGCCACTAGGTGGCGCTAGAAAAGGCCCATTTGAAAAATTTAGGGCAGAGGTTCTAGATTGGCATCCACGGAATGTGTGTGCTCACTTTGGCAGCGACCGGGCCAACGGCGACTGAGATTAGCTGCACACAAACTGCGAGGACGCACGCACGGACACACGGACACACGGACGGACGGACACACGGACGGACGGAGGGGAAAACATACTCTCCCCCATGCCTTCGGCTGGTGGAGACAATAATGGTTAAAGTGGATATGTGACACAGATGCGTTCCCGGTCTTAATGGGTTAACATATAAAGACTCAAGAGTATAAATACAAATCAGAAGAACAACCAGATTAACAATGCAATAGGAAGTGTAAAGATAAAAGGAGGACAGTCATAAAACAGTACTGACCTTTACCCGGCGGAAGGCCAGTGCAAGCTACGCCCTGGTCCACTCCATTGATGTAGTAGTGGAGGTCCCCGCTGGCCGAGCGCATCATACCGATACGGGAGCCGGTGGTCAGCGAGTCCAGGTCGCAGCCGTAGTTGTTGCGCATGGTGTTGCCGTCCTGCATGATAGCCGTGCCACTGAAGAGAAGAGCAGAAGGGTCAGTTACACTTTCAGGCTGAGCTTCTTGTCCAGTGGATCAAGTTTACAAAGAAGTGTTTGTTCCGGCAAGTTAAGTTGAACACATTTTAAAGATCATTTCAGTATATGTTAGCATATGTTCAGAAGGGGACCTCTGATAACGGATTCCAAGAAAAAGAAGGTCCTGCACACCGTCTGGAACCTGCAAAAAATGTTGCTCTTTATTAACTCATTGACTGCTTTACCCACGAGTTTCCCGAGTTATCCCATATGTCCAGGCCGCCACGCCCGAGTTTCCCGAGTTTTGGGCTGTTTTTTTGGACCTCCTCATGACCTCCAGGCATGACCACGATCGCGAGATTGCATGTTTGACCCCCATACCAACCCCATCTTTCAAACATGGCAGCCATGTTTGTTTACTTTTGATGAAAACATAATGGCTGCTATCTCATGAATGCCTGAATGGATTTCCAAGCGGATTTTTTTAGTTTGAAAGCTGTGAACAGTGTGCACACACGTGGTGCATGATCTAGGCATGGGCATGCATGATCCGTGCATTATGAATTACATGTCTATGGACAAGTCTATGGAGATGTGTGGCATCCTGGAACTTTAAAGAGATTTTTAAAATGCAGCGAATGAGTCAAGTTGAAATTTCGGCCGTTAGAGCTTCATTTTGCAAGTTCCAGACAGTGTTCGGGACATTGTTCCTTTGACTTTGTTATCAGAGATCCCCTTCTGAACATTTGCACCTTTTCGGTAGTCCTACGCACCTGTCACCAACCTTTGAAGTGTGCATCGGCCTTCTTCTAAAAAGTACATGTTAGCAATAACATGAAATACAAGAATATGAAAATAATTGGAAAGTGAGAGCGAATACAAGTCTGTGTGTGACTTGATGGATTTCAAACTATTGATTCTAGAATATACATTTTTACTTTAAGACCTCTGAGACGTTGACTTAAAACATACACACAAAATGTATCTACGAACGGTATATGTAAAACGAGAAAACACAAATGTATTACATGTCAAGACTATTCCTGTAGATACCCTGAAAAAAATCACACAACTGATCTCCAGGCGTACCTGAGCATCCAGGTGTCATAGTCTATGTCAGTCATAGTGTTGGGAAACTCCAGCTCCTCTGGTCTGATGGCCGTCACACCTGGAGACACACACACACAGCGAGATGGACATCATCAATACAACAACAGCAGCATGTGAATCTGTGCGCGTGTGAAAGCAATCGCAATCTGGCAGGGGTGAGAGAATAGAAACACCATACCTGCTTCTATTGAGCCCGACCAGCGGTCCACCATTTTCTGGATGATTATTTCAAACAGCTCTCCATCCCGAAGGCACCTAGGCCAAAGCAGAGAAATTAAAAAAGAAAACATCCAAGTTAAGAAAATCTAAAACTTGCTTTGACTACATGGCTGGATATGACCAAATTAGACAGGAGACACATGTCCAAACATATTACTTTCCACGTCCCCCGAGTGTCATACTGTACATAGTTGGAGTAAATCAGAACTTAAAGGGATCCCTGGCTAATACGACAAATATGCCTTAATACATTATAATTGTCCTCAATAGGGGAAATGCCCGTCGCAAGTTGATGATGTCATAAATGTAATTTGTGATCTATCCCTATGGAATTTATAGCATGCATGTGAAAATAAAAACAAATGTAATACTTCCTATGGTTAATATGAGCATCAAATCAATATTTCAAATGTGTTTGTGTTTTGTTTTTTTGCACATGGATGCCATAAAAATGACACATGACATTTATGACTTCATCAACTTGCGACAGGCATTTCCCCTGTTGAGTGAAAGATTAGCTATTTCTAGGAGAAATAAAATATTTATGGTGTTTTGAATTTTACATTGTAGTTATAGAGGACAATTACAATGTATTAAGGCATATTTGTCGTATTAGCCAGGGATCCTTTTAATTATAATGGGACGTGAATTCAAATGGCAAATGGTGCGCTTAAAGTTATGCTCCAGCAGGACACAGGAGTATTGGATTTTCACACTAGTATTGTGTGAAAATCTTATTTTCCCAGTCTGCTGACCTGTTGGAAATGACGATGGCGTCGTTGAACTCGCTGCGGCAGTTCTGCCGCAGTGCAGTGCGCCCCCCGTTGGTGATGACCGCGTTGGTGCCGTGTAGCTGATGGAAACGCAGGTCGTTGGTGGCGTTGGCCCCGGTAATGGAGCAGGGGCTTCCCGGGGACATGGCTGTCGGGCCCTCCGAGCTGTCCTCAGGGAGAGGGGGAAGGTCCGCTACAAGGCAATGCAGTGAGGTGAGGGAGACAAGAGGGGACATGCTTTATGATGGGGGTCTGCGGACAAATACAAATAATTCTAGGGGGTTCTTGACGAGAAAGGATTTGAGAACCACTGAAATAGTCACAGGTTTTTCGGAAGACTGTAGAAGACATTTTTAGGTCTTTTCCAGGCCTAAATGGGTTCATTCTCTCTCACCCATGTCGTCCATGATGGTGGCCTGAGCAGCCTGCCCGTACAGGTCCACCACGGCGTAGACGCTGGGAGGGACGTTCCAGGCGGCGGGTCCCTGGGCCACCCCGTTGACAAAGAAGTGGAGGCTGCCGTCCTCTTTCCGTACCACGCCTACCGTGTCCCCCGCCTTAGGAGTGAGGAGAGGGAGGGGAGTTGAAGTACAAACCACGCAATCACTAATCATAATTTAAAACTCATTTACTGCCGTCTGACGAGTTTTGTTAGTTATAGCCAATGGTCCAGGCTGCCACCGACGAGTTCGACAAGTAACATTTTTGATGCTGGATGGAGTCTGAGAAACCAGAGAATTTAATATGCTTGAATTGGTATAAAACAATAAAAAAATCTGATCGCCGATGGGCCGTTTCTAAGTACTCCCGGTTGGAACCGGAAACAGAGACGGATATGCTTATTTTGGGGGGCAGGACAACATATACTTCCTTGTTTATGCACCTAGCTGGCTAGTGCAGAAATGCTCGGATGGATTTATCAGGAGGTCTGTTGTTTTCCAGAGCGGACCACTGCATGCTCGCAGAGCGTGCGCGATCCATGAACTGTCGTGCACAATGGACACGCACGCGCCCACGTTAAAAGGTAAGGAAATCGCGGCAGGCAACCCCGATAAATGCTGTTTTTTAATGGCAGTAAATGATTCATACCATGCATTAATATAGAATAAATAATGACTTGAATATTTATTTTCAAATGACCTGAAAAGAGTTTAGCCTGACAAATGTGTAGCTATTCCTTTAATCAAATATATATGCTGTGTGCACGGAGCCCTCGAAAAGCAGTAAACAGTAATTGGCAGTAATCTACATTAGTTATGGCAAAACCGTTAATCAAGCATTTTAATATACTCTTTTTCTCAAAGCAGCAGAATAAAGTCAGGCCTGGTTGTTCAATAGGCTGAATTTCATGGCAGAGAGAAACAAGCAGTGATTGAGGGTGAAAATAAAGTGTTTTCCACTGACTTTGAGCCTGTCCAGGTTGTGACCGTACTCGTCCAGTATTGTGGTTCCATTGTGCATCACACCGTTCCCCGTCATCATCCATGTCCCTAGAAGACAGGATGGTAGGGCTGTCACAATTATTACATAATCGTCTAATCGTGATTATTTGACATTATCGCAATTATTTTGTCATAATCGTCATAATCGTGAATGTTGAAAAATGTCAGAAATAGTGGAAATAGCAGATCTACAAGCTCACAACGCGTCACAACGAGCTTGAAGATCGGCTATTTCCACTATCAATGTTATTTTTTAAGTAGTAAGTTGTCAAATATGTCAGTAATGTATTTGTATATTTAGGTTATGTGTCATATCTACCATGTGCAACTTCAAAGCCTAAAAGCCAAACAGAAATGTAATTATCAACGACAAATACACAATTAAATCGTTAATCACCAATTATTTGAGTGACAATTAATCGTCATGTAAAATGTCATATCGTGACAGCCCTACAGGAGGGACATGTCCAAACATATTGCTTCACAAGTGCCCTGCGTGTCATACATACATGGGGTAAATCACAAATCACAACTTAATCATAATGGGACGTTAACCCATTTAGGCTTGGAATTATTTAATGCTTTAACTATTGAAAAATAGCAGATATACAAGCTGCTATTTTTGAAAAATCGTGAATCCTTTTTTTTGTAACTCAAAATATTTGCTTCTGGGTGGTCCCCGGAACAACATATTTTTAGATGGGGGGTCCAGGACCAAATACATGTAATTCTGGGGGTCCTTGACATGAAAAGGTTTGAGAACCACTGATTTAGAAGAAGGATTTAGAAGACATTTATAGACATTTACATATTTTTCAAAAATAGCAGATCTACAAGCTCGCAGCGCGGCACTCGGTGCCGCGCTGTGAGCTTGTATATCTGCTATTTTTCAATAGTTAAAGCATAAAATAATGATATACAAAATGTGTACCCGTTCTAAATGGGTTAAAGCATAGAATAATGGTTAAAGTGGTTCAAATCTAAGGTGACAAAGATTTGCCTAAATGGCTTAATTCAATTAGTGAATGTGCATTTTACCTGAGCGCAAGTTAGTCATGGTGGAGGGCAGCTGCAGGTAGGCAGGGTTGTGCGTCGTCACGCCGATCTCGATGGAGCCTGCCCACTTGTCCACCATCTTGTCAATGCGCACCTGGAATACCTCGTTGGAGCGCAGCGGCCGGCTGCTAAGGACCACGCCGTGGTTAAAATCGTCCGTCGCGCTGTCCGAGTGAAAAGGGTGTCAGCTTAAACTTTTCAGGAAATATTCTGTTATGTTTGTTGCACATGCTGCATAAAGGGGGCGTGATACTAAGCCTGTGTTAACCTAAATATAGTCTCGCGTAGACATTCAACTATTCCACCATCTCCGAATGCTATATATAGAGTCTGGAACTACACCTAGTAATGGAAGTTAACGGAAGCTGGCATTTCCGTAAAAAAAAAAAAAGTTTTTTAATTTTCATTTCCGCTAGAAAAAGAATGTGTGAGTCAGGCTAACCTAAATATAACACATTATATATTCACAATTGAAAAGATCACAGGGAGGACGACGCAGACTCACTGCGGTCGCAGAGCTGTCCTGCCGTCGCTGATGATGGCGGCTTTCTGGCCGCAATTGGAGTGGAAGAGCAAGCGGTCGGTCCCTTCAAGGTCCGGGGTGAGAGAGAGGGCGGGACGGGGCCGGCCCACGTCGGGTGACAAGGCCCTCATGATGGCGTTGTTGCGTCTGAGGCGGTCACTGTGGTTGTGGTTGTGGACGATGGTGACTTTGACAGCCATGCCGTACAGGTCCACCACGCCGTAGACCACGGCTGGTGTCTGGGCGGCTGCTACTCCTGGCGGAAGGGGCACAACAACAGTCAGTCAAGGATTGGGGTTTTTTACCGATCGGATTTCCTAAAACAGGAAACAAAGTTCAAAGTACTTCTGGTGTTCAAGAAAAACAGTACTAAAGTATTTATCTACTGTAGGTTGTGATTTTCTGACACCCACAGTCAGCATTATATCCTGTAATTATGATACATTTCCCCCAAATGTGAATTATTCTGTCCAGTAGCACTAGCTTTCTACTCTACGTCTGCTGATCTTGATTCGATGTTATTTGCTACACTGTAATTGTTGCTTTTAATGTTTTTGTTTTTATGTTGTCATGCTATTGCTGCTACTGTATCTTAGACAGGGTTCACTCAAAACAGAGACCTTGATAAATAAATGTGTAATAATAAAAGACATCCTGTGTTCACCATATTACTTATTCAATCTTACCATTTCACATCAGTAACAACTATATTAAACATACAGCCAACATCAATACAGACCAGGAAATGTACAAAATAAATTATTTAGTTCAACATCTCAAATACATGGTTTGGATGGGATGACTGTAGCCAGCAAACATCTGGCTATAAGCCAATATGTCCTTCTTGGCTCCACTTGTCTATGTAGATCATGCCATGCATATTATTTGTGCCAATGTATTGGTTATTTAAATCCCAAAGACTTAAACGATATGCCATTTAAAAGCATCATCTATTCTAAACACATCCTTTTTGCTGTGGATTAACTTTCCCCTCCCTAACAATTATCCTTGACTTTGACCTTGTTATTGATAATACATAGAATTATGTAAAATACGTATATTGTCACACCATTATCTAAATAATAAAGCAAAAGAAAGCCATGGGCTTATCCACCCGTCACCGGGGCTTTGTTCCAAATGGTCTGTAATGTCTCACCTTGGTCAATGCCATTGATGTAGAAGTGGAGCGCCCCACTGGCCTTGCGCATCAGCCCTATGTGGTCACCTTCCTAAAAAGACATGGAGGGGACGACGGTGGGAGGATAATGATGGATTTACAGGTGTTATATGAGCTGTCTGCAAGCATATTATGTGTTTGTAATGCGTGGCTGCTAACCTGAAGTTCATCCAGGCTGAATTCACAGTATTCCCGGCGGGTCCCTTTTCCATTGGTCAGGATCCCACAGCCACTCATCATGATTGTTCCTGGCAAAACAAGCCAAAACAGTGACTAAATACAGACACATTAACTCATTGGTTGTTTACAGCCGAGGAAACCGAAGATTTTTCTATGTCTTTCACTGCTGGCTTCTCCTACCTGTTAAAGCGGGCGCTAATCCAGTTCCCATCGTGCGCGATCGGACACTGCTATGCATTGTGTGTTCGCGTATTCCATCAGCTTCTCAAATCCTTTTAAATTTTGAAAATTGATCAATCCGTTCTACATCTGTAAGCCGTGGTGTTTACACAGAAAGCTAATGGGCTGGAATAGAGGACGGACCATCCGCTTCCTGTTTGCGGCCTCAACGTTAATCGGTCCGCTCCATAATGTGTCTGTGTAGAAACCGATCCCGCAGCATTAGTTCCGGCCTATTTTAGTTCGGCTTCGATAAATATATATTTTTTAATTAAAGCTTATTAAATCGTCGGGTTCCTCGGGCATGGTAGAGAAGCCCTACAAAGGGGTATTTTTGAGCGGTGGTCACAACGCTCCTATACGTGGCCGTGTGTGTGGGTCTGTCTGTCTGCGTCCGTGTCTGTCTGTATGTAGCCTACAGTACCTTTTATGACCACACATGTTAAGGGAGGGGCGCTGTTGTTCAGGCCACTGAGGCCAGGCACATTCACACTCACACACTCTCTCACACACTCACACTCACACACACACACACACACACACACACACACACACACACACACACACACACACACACACACACACACACACACACACACACACACACACACACACACACACACACACACACACACACACACACACACAGCCTCCACCGCTCAGTTCACACGAGTGTGATTTTTTTGGCAGCAGTTGTGTTAAGTGGAATGATCTCTGAACAACAGTGTGTGCGTGTGAGTGTTACCTGAGCGTAGATTGGTCATGGTAGCCGGATAGTCCAGGTTATTGGGGTTGTGTGTTGTCACACCAATCTCTATGGAGCCCGACCACTTGTCCACCAGTTTATCGATGCGAATCTGAGGACATGTGAACATGTTTAATTATACGTGTTGGGTCAATCCCAAAAGCATAATATTTTTAAGTGCAGCCTTGAGCGCAGTGAGATGAATATTAATTAACTCCTCCTGCCCTCATGTCGCACCATATGTAGATTGAGGGATTAACTCCAACATCTGATAAGAATGAAACAGAGGATGCACTGTGCTTGAACCCCTTTCCCAGCGATATTAATTCTTATCATTTCTTTAAAATGATAAGAAAATACATAAGAGTCAAGTCAAGTAGCTAACATCATGACAGACTAAAAGTAATAGCAAATAAACAATTAAAACGCCTTAAGGGCGAGAAGTGACCATAGGTCGCGGAGAAACAACAGAATTTAAAACATTTTGTAAATATGGCAATGTACACACACACATATACACAGAGACTAGGGCTGTATTGACTCAGGACCCAGGCAGGGGTCGCAGCTGAGTGCAATCAGTGCAGTGGAGCAGCGCAAACGAGACATAGTGTGTGTGTGCAGGGGTCACAGCGAAGTGCAATCAGTGTAGAGCAGGGCAAACGAGAGAGATTGTGTGTGTGTGTGTGTGTGTGTGTGTGTGTGGCGTTACAGGCAAGCATTACATTAGGCAGTGTGACAGGCAAGAGTAACGTGTGACACAATTGCTGCAGGTTTTCACAGTAACTGTGACCTGCGGTCACAATAATACATACGGTAGAGTTGGCAAGTGTGTGTCATGTAGTGTAGTGCTATGCTTTTGATCAAACTAATGCCATCTATGTAAGCATGTCGTTGCGTGTGAATGGAGAGTGCCAGCATCGAGGCATGCGACTGGCCCCACCTCAAACATCTCGTTGTGTCGGAGCGGCCGATTGGTCATGACGACGCCGTTGTTGAACTCGTCCAGAGGCCTCCTGCGCTCCGCTGTCTTGTTGTTGTTGCTCAGCTTGATCAACGTGCCGCACTTCTCGTGGAACAGCAGCGCGTCATTGGTGGTCATGCTGCCCGTCATGGGCCCTTGTCCCACCCCTATGTTGCCAGCAGGACCGTTATTGGTGCTTCCTCCACCTCCTCCTCCTACAGACCCGCCCCCGCTGTCACCCACGCCTCCTCCGCTGCTGCCTCTGTCACTCCTGGAGGAGGAGTCTGTCCCTGTCGCTCCTGTGCCTGCTCCTCCCCCACCATCGACGCCTCCTCCCCCGCCCTCGTCCTCAGAGCGGTAGAGAGACACTATTGCATTGTTGAAGACGTCGAAGAGCTGGTGCTCGGTCAGAACTGGAGAGAGTGGAGGGTAAAGTCAATAACGTTGGTCATGTGGCGTCATAGCCAACAAAAGGCTATGTGTGGTGGACTATCTTACCTGTTTCAGGCTCCAAATTGTTGGGGAATTTATCCGGTCTACTGCAGGTAAGCTCAGGCACTGATGGAGAGACAACGCAGGGTTAGGAAGGTGTTCTACGACGCAACACACAACGTTTTGAAAAAGCACCCCATCCCAGGGACGTGCAGAGGATGTTTGAGGGGCAGGGGCTGAAATGTCCTAAAAGGGCTCTTTTGGCAAATAATGCGAAAATAGCAGATCTACAAGCTCTCAAGACGTAGATCAGCTATTTTCGGTGTGCGGCCTACGACATGGATTTCTAGACGGAGGACACATTCTTTCAACATAAAATGTTGCATTCAAGTTCAGGAGAGTTCGGAAAAGACAAGTCTCCTGAATGCTATAGGACATGGAAAGGGGGGCATTTGCATTTCTTTCTCCATAGTAAAAGCATGCATTCGTGGTCTGGAGAGGGCACTTTTTTACAGCTGGGTAAGAGGACAGGGGGGGCTCAAGCCCCCTTTGATGTCTATGTGTGCACGTGCCTGCCCCATCCTACCTTCGTCACCATTCAGCGGCCCATTCATCGTCGCCACATTCACCAGCGCCGCCATTCCCCCATCGTCACGCGACCCGCAGACCACCACCTCCTCCTCCTCCTCCTCCTCTTCTTCCTCATCCTCTTCCCGCTCCACGTCCCTGTCGACCGCCTCCCTCTCGGCGGAGGGCGGCGGCGGCTCGCAGCTCACCACCGTCACTTGGGTGCACTTGCCATACAGGTCCACCACGGCCCAGAGCCGCGGCGGCAGGCCGCTGGCGGCCGCGCCACAGTCCTGCCCGTTCACCCACAGGTGGAGTTCCCCGCGCACGCTGCGCTGGATGCCCACGCGGTCGCCCTCGGCCAGCTGGTCCAGGTCGCGGCCGTACTCCTCCAGGACCGAGCGGCCGTCGCGGAGCACCGAGCAGCCCGACACGATCCAGGAGCCGCCCTTCAGACCCGTGGCGCTGCTGGGGAAGTCCAGCGCCGCCGGGTCCAGCGCCGTCACGCCGATCTCAATGGAGCCGCTCCACGAGTTCACCTGAGGTGGGACGAGGGGAGAGGGGGACGTGGTTAGAATGAGTATCTGGAATTACACGGTCTTGAAACAAGAAGGTCAGTGGGGTTCTGGGAACTACACAGTCATGTCACAATATAGCATTCAATCAATAGATGGAAATTGAAT
This sequence comes from Nannobrachium achirus, assembly GCF_963921795.1. Taxonomy (NCBI): domain Eukaryota; kingdom Metazoa; phylum Chordata; class Actinopteri; order Myctophiformes; family Myctophidae; genus Nannobrachium; species Nannobrachium achirus. The sequence continues at coordinate 30,872,557 of NC_137821.1, read as the reverse complement.
ATACCGACCCGGAACACACTTAGACTCTAATGTAGCCTGACAGCGCATCGCAGGGTTCGAGTCCCATTCCCAACAATATTTGCTGCGTGTCTCTCCCCATCTCTCGCTCTCTTTCTTCCTGTGTCCTCTCTATCTCTACTGTACACTAATAAAGGCAGAAAAGCCCCAAAAAATATACATAAATAAATAGAATATCCCACATTTGAACAAAGGCAGAACATACCTCATTCTTAACAATTAAATTGGACAGAGGGAGGGCTAAACCCCAAATCTGGTCAATTCTGGATGAATAGTTATTGGAGAGGCCCCAACATGGGTTCAAGTCATTGTTATATATCTAATATATTATATATCTAACCGGAAATCCCTGCCCATTCGTTTGTATGCCGTTGCTCACCCAGCGCTCTCTTTTTACCCCTTCAGAGGCGCTTCACTTCTCTCTCCTGGTTCTGGAGGCTTGGTTTAAGTCCTGGCTTATTAACATTTAATAACACCCTTACGACAGCAAAAAAAAAAGGGAAAAAAAAGGCTTCGGTGGTGGTCCATAGTTCATATTTGTAGGGTAAATTAAGGGATATGAACTAGACGAAACAAGTAAACACAAACTTCTCCATTTGGCTTGCTAGCTACTATTTTGTATGACTTTTGTTTGCAGTAAGTCTACAGCACAGGCACGGCAAACATTTGGCAATAATACCCGGTCGGGATTTTTAATGCCAAATTGAGCTCTTCATTGCAAAACCTTATCTATCCCTGACCTGTGTGTCCTTCAACTGACTTCTTCTCACAGACAAGAATCAACAGCAATTTACCAGCGATTAAAAAACGAAATAAAGTAAATGCACGGTTCCATTGTTTAACCACAGGGTCCCTATTCAAAAATGGGTGAACATTAGGGGAAAATAACAGAGCTACAAGCTCACAATGCATCGCAACATTGTATAGTAGTAATGAGAGATTTGGCGATGAGGGAAAGAAGGAAGAGACCTAGGTCAACAAAGTATATAGGGTTTAAGTGAATACGACGACGTACAATTAAAACCCAACTCTACATTTCCGTTCCGTTTCTGTATTCCGTAACCACACTCTCACATTCCCCCCATAGTTGTTAGAACGGTTTTGACCTATATTTGCCCTCAACCAAGCTCCAGCCTTCAGTCATGTAAAGGTAAAGTAAACATACGGTACCGAAAGAATTTCAAGCCCTGTTCACCCGACTCAAGAGTCAGCCCTCATCATCCATTCCCCCCTTGTCCTCCTCTCCTCTGTGTCCTCGCCTGGCGTCTTTCCCTGCTCCGGGGCAGTGCTATGTAAGGCAGTGTGCTAAGGGAGCCCAGGTTTATAGGTTAATGGATCTATGGGAGCCATGGCGTTAATAGAACATGTCTTGTTTTTCTGGAAGGATAGTTAGCAAAGCTAACAGTTGAACAAGAAGGTGACTATTATTATTATTATTATTTGAATTGGTCTCCAGGAAACAAAACCTTCTCTTTTGTTATTGTTGTCAGTTCTAAACCGCCCCGTAAACAATGAGAAAACACAACGATGCTGAATCAAATACAAATGCTTGGTGGTTCGATTTATATTGGTAGTATCACTTTATGTAAATATGACCTTCACTGCCATCATCACACCAGAACAAGCACTTTCCTGAGAAGAATATATACTGTAAGTATAACTATCCCTAACCCTTGATATTCACTGCTTGTGATTACTTGCACTAGAAGAGACCTACCGCCTTATCTCTATTCAATGTATTGAATACAAAATTACGTAAAAAAAATGTTATTTGACATTGTCCTGCACACTTTCACACACAAACAACTTTGGATTCATTGTGGGGAGGAAGTACTTCAAAATGATCACACAGGATCCTTTCTGTGGAGCCTTACTGTATAATTCAAACCTGTTAAATGGAACAACAAAGTAAATGGTAAATGGTGCATTTATATAGCGCTTTTATCCAAAGCACTTTACAGAGATTGTGCATTACATTCACCCATTCACGCACACATTCATACACCGGTGGCGGAGGAAACCATGCAAGGCACCAACCAGCTCACCGGGAGCAATGTGGGGTTCAGAGTCTTGCCCAAGGAGGCAAGGACCCTTCGACATTAACTCAGGGGGAGCCCGGATTCGAACTGGGAACCCTTCGTGCTCTAATAACGGTTTCTCTACCCCTGAGCTATGCCGCCTACTACCATTTAGTTTTAAGTTGGTGTTCATACACTTTTAACACAACATGAGACCTCTCTTCTGTACAGTAAGTGGTCGACTAAATCCAATTCTGGACAAATGGTAATCTCCATTATCTCCCAAACAACTCATTCACTTGTTCTCATCAATAACAGTAAGCGTGTCCCAGCTTTCCGATAAAGCTCAATGGAAGTCGATACTTACACAGAACGAGCAGCACTGCCAAGCTACTGGCTCTGTGCTGGAGAGGTATTGATTTTTTTAGGCAAGTGATGATGCATGTGAGCTGGCCTGTATTTTGAGGTCAACTCGACCTCAATCTAATGCACAAAATATTAGGAAGACTTTTGGATTCTATTCTTACAAGGTTAATGTATGCATCCTGCCTGGAGCGAGAGACGTTATGGGATATTTAAGCGGACGTCCTGTGGTCTAGCAAGGGGTCACGTTCAATCTGGCAGCAAACATCTCTGGTCCTGCTGGGTGTACTGTAGATGTCAGTGATAAAGCAATGGCTGCCTGTCACTAACATAATGGCAGATAGATATACACACCAAGAGAAGCTGCCAAGATCACAAACCCACTTATCCAAAACAACAGGCTACAGGAGTAGTAGGTTTACTAGGTTAACTACTAATTTAAGTTAGAGTGAGATGACGGCAACAAAGCAGAAAGCCAGATTAATCAACAACACTCCAGATTAAACCAGTAGGACGCCTAAGGGCGAAAAGCGACCTCGCGCCATCTGTCTTGGCCATATATGGATTCTGTCGTCTGACACCATACATACAATCCCTTTAATGCCCATATATGGAGATCCTTGCTCAGAGTATCTGACATCACCGTGATGTCACCTGTGATGTTACAGTGATGTGTCAGCCTTTTATGCCCATATATGGAGATCCCTGCTGTGAGGATCTGACATCACTGTGATGTCACCTGTGATGTCACAGTGATGTGTCAGGGGAACCACAGTGTCAGGCGTTATAGACAGAGATACGGTCAAGCTGTGATGGTTCACATACTAAACTGGTCAGGGCTCGATAATGACAGAGTAGCCATCACACAAGGAATATGTACCTCTTCTGGACAGAATCAACAATGTTGATTCTTGTCCAACAGAGGTAAATAAACCATGTTAATAGGATGTTCTTGTGTGCTGTCTATTCATTCATTGTTTCATAATTAGCTTAAGTTAACAGCCTTGGTAAGCTCACTGAACAGCAGCTGGTATCTCTCTCTCTCTCTCTCTCTCTCTCACACACACACACACACACACACACACCATGTCCACTGTGTTCAGAAAAGCTCACGGAGGGTCTAGCTGGGCTTGCAGGTGCTATATAGTTAGCAAATAGACTAACATGTTAGCGACCAAACAACACAGCCAGGTTATTATCACGATAGTGATAGATAAGATAATAAGAGGAAAACAGCTACATGTTGTAAACGTGCTGTGTAGTAGCCTCACTGTCTGACAGCAGTAGCACACAGACAGACACAGTGGGCTCCTGCCTCCTGTAGCGTCTATTAATCACAGTATAACACACTGCCTGCATGTCTGTCTGTCTGCTCATCACAACAACAGCAGCAGCAACAGCACCGGGTGGTCAGCCCGTGATGCCGTGTGTCCATCATTGCAACGCCCTTTTACATTTTAACGGTTCCCTTAACGATTCATATAATAGGGGGGTACCAAATGTCCAGGTCCAGGTCTGTAGCTCCGAGAGTGTACAAATGGAACCAATTTGGTTCCATTTGTACAATCCCATTATGGTGATCCTTGAAAATAAAACAAAGTTTGAGAACCACCGGTATTGTAATTGTGCAGCAGGCGTGAAGTCCACATAAACCATGCTCTGACACAGACAGTGTGATAAAAACCGGTTCTGGAAACGGTTCCAAATGTGATTGAAGTGAACCGATTTTCGATTGCTCAATGTTGGATCCGGGTTCCTTCGGTTCCTCCCGATTGCCCGGGATCCCAACCCCTGGCAAAGGCAAACGAGCAGAGCAGCCCCACGGACACTGCGGACAACAAGACCCCCGTCCCACTGGCACCGTGCACCGCGCATTCCTGCTGCTCCCTCCGCTCCGCTTCCACACACACTACAGTAGAGTGACAGCTCCGCTCTGTTTACCTTCCTGTCGATGCGGACGGTGAACACATCCCGGTCCCTCAGCGGCTCCCGGCTCAGAACCAGGCCGTGGTTGAATTCCTGGACCGGCTGGTTGCGCTGCGCGGTTCGGTTCGAGTTCGACAGGCCGATCAGCTTTCCGCTGCGCGGATGCAGCTCAGCCGCCATTTTCACTGGGCGGCGTTCACGACACCTCGGCTTCCTTTGCGACAGTATGCGATCATCGTCGTACGCAGCGCTAGTCTCGCGTGGTCGGGCCCCTATCTATGATATGACGAGAGAATGCATGGCTGCATCATGTAAGTAGACCTACATCTATTGGCATTTGGCAGTGGTGGGAAAAGTACTGTAGGCCTACTCACATTACCTAAGAGTCATGTTTGTATAATGCATTCACCTGCTCACCAGACGACACACACGTGACACCCCTGGCCTTTACAAAGTATGATTTAAGCCCCCGCGAGGGCCGCGAGCCACTGAGCAGGTTCGAGAAATTGGCAGGTTCTACCCATAGAGTTATAATAAGAAGGGGTTCTCTTTTGATAGTGAATTCAAACCGGCCAAATATGACCAGGGTTTTCAGAGATGGGGTGACAAAGGGATGACGGCATGGTGTACCCTAGTAAAGGATGGGCATCTGAGGTGTTATGAGGATTTAAAGAGAGAATTTGAATTGGATAAGCATGAAATCTTCAGATATTTCCAACTAAGGGATTATTACATGAAGGAAATCAAAGCCAAATCCCCCAAGGAGGTGAATGGTGTAATCCAAATCATGATAAAGAAATATGCAGGGATAGAAACTCGGACCATATCAGCCATATACCAGAAGCTGATGGGAAATGAAAATCATTCAACGATTTATATAAAAGAAAAATGGGAGAAGGAATTGGACATTGAAATTACAGAGGGGGATTGGATAAACATGTGGGGAGTACACCATTCATCTACGAACTCAAGGATGTGGAGGGAATTTTCCTGGAAAAATTTGAGCAGATTCTTCATAACACCTAGGATTAAGAGCAAGCAGGTACATAAACAGATGTCATGCTGGAGAGAGTGTGGGGAGGTCAATGCAAACCATTCACATGTCTTTTGGAAATGTGCTAAAATACAGAACTTTTGGGAACTGATACATGGACACTTACAGGATATACTGGGATACGAGATTCCAAGGGAATGTAAAGTGATGTATTTGGGGGATTTAGAAGGAGGAAACGTACAAGAAGAAGACAGATATTTGGTGAAAAATGTATTGACTGCAGCAAAAAAAACTATAACAAAATCATGGTGTCAACCGGACACACCCAAGGTTGGGACATGGACTGAGCTGATAGAACAAATATTTGTGATGGAACAACATATAGACTCAGGCTACAAGAGGAACAAATGGACAATAAATGGTGGAAGTGGACCAGATATAAGGACTCTAACAGAGAAATGGACAATTGAAAAGAAAATGTGAATGTAAACACTGTCTGTGAAATGTATGTGAAATCTATGTATAAAAATGTGATGAGAGGAGGGTTGCCACACCCATTTATTATTTTTCATTTATAATTTATTGTATTTAATTTCGAATTTGTTGATGTTTGTTTATTGTGAATTTGGAAAATAAAAATTTGAGTGAAAAAAAAAGAAGGGGTTCTACCATAATTACACTAGATGGCGCTGTTGACTTGCTTCATCAAGCTGCATGCTAAATTCTTCTAGTAGCCTGGTTACAGTAGACCTTATCTGATCTCTCTGCCGGTGCTAATCAATTAAAACACATTTTGTTACTCAAATAAAAGTATCAATACTCTGTGACTGTTACAAGTACAAGTCCTGATTAACCTGATTGATTGGTTAATTGATTGAATACTTTATTAGAAGTTTGCATAGGAAAAAGTACAGGACAGACTCACAGTTCAGATACATACAATTATTATGATGATGAACCCTGCCCGTGGTAAAGCCTAGTGTTTGTAGGAGCCAAATGTGGTTTCATATTTGTACACCCGATTTAAATCTGTGTGAAACGTGTCAATTGTGCAGGTTGTTAAAGGGATATTTCACTTTCAAAAACACTTAATTGTATCATCTAATCAGGCTTTTATGAATACCCTGAACAGTTTTTAATTAGCTTGATTAAATATTTAGATATTTGATGTAAATGTTACCAGGCCCAGGGCCACTCCCCACATACACCCATTGTAACTTCAAACTTCATTTTAACCATGATAGATTCATTAAAAACACCCATTATTTTTTCTGGTGACTCATACTACCCTCCTAATATGTGAGCAGGCCGTGTTTTTTCGATAACTTTTTTCATTTATTTTTAATAATTATTTCTTTGTATTTAATTTTTTCCATTTTCCCAAATAATTATTAAAAATCAAACCTCTGTTCGAAGTGTAGCTGTGTGTGTGTGTGTGTGTGTGTGTGTGTGTGTGTGTGTGTGTGTGTGTGTAGCACCTCTCTGGTCACCCAGGATCATGTGTACCGATTTTTGTGACATTTGAAGAAAATATGTAGGAAAAGGTGCAAAAAGTGTGTTTTGGAGAAAATTCAAGATGGCGGAAAATCTATCCTGGCGCAAATGGGCGTGGCCTATATGGGGAGATGCGTCTTGACCCAAGGAATCCAGGGAAAAAATAATTTTAATTTTCCGATCTACGGTTCAAGAGTTACCGGGCAAAACGCAAAGTGGGCCGTTATAGCGCCACCATGAGGCCGAGTGATGTAATTATTTTTGGATTCATTCTTAAAATCATTATGAATCTCCTCTCCGAGGTTTGAAACTGTAGCTCCTATGGTTTACGAGAGAAAAATACTTGAATGTGAGTTTTTGCAATTCCCATTATAAGTCAATGGGGAAAATTAATTCACTAATAAATTAATATCAATGAAACTATAGAACCTTTCTCTTAGCAAGTTACTAGCACACGATTCCCAAGTAAGCCGGTCGATTTGACATATGGCGCGAGTGTGTGGTGCAAAAACTGTGGGAGGAGTAGCGTGCCAAACTTTGAGGCTACATACAGACAGACACGGACGGACGGCCACACACACGGCCACGTATAGGGAGCTTGTGTTCCACACAGCTCCAAAAATAAATGAAAAAGGTTATCTAAAAAACACGGCCTGCTCTATTCTATTGTGTATGTATGTATATTTATACATATTTCAGAGTGTTCTAGAATGGTTTTCCATATATATATATATATATATAGTGTCGTTGTTTTTTAATATTTACAAATTAATAATGAAATGAACAGATGTACAAGTCACATGGGCACACAAGCAGGTTTTTAGTCACTTCACTTGCCAGTGATGAGCAATTACCCACCCCACCCATGTTGATGGGGAGATTGAGGACACCTCCTTGAGATGACTCCACCTTTGTTCCCAGCCCCTATAAAAGTGATGTTTTCTCTGTCATTATGTTAAACCCTGATGAAGACTGGCAACAGTCGAAACGTTGGTAAATAAATTATTTGCATCGTGGCTGAAGAGTGTGCGGTCATTCCTCTCATACATGGTATAACTTTAAAATAAAATAAAATTAAAATAATTATTGTCCTGCATCAAACAAAATCTTTTGTAGCCATTTAGAAATTATAGCAGAGATTATCAAATGGTTTATTCTTATTGGCAAATCGTACCAAATTTCTTGCTGCAACCAATAATTAAAGTACTTAATAATGAACACAATTTGTAAAATGATACACTGCTATACTGCTCATACCGCACATAATTGTACCACTAACGTGGTCGTTGACTGTGTGATAAGTTATGTTGTTGTCGACATGTTGGTGCACAAGCTGACCCCCCTAGGGCAAATGTCAAACTACGCCTATGGCTGTTGCACAGCTTTGCAGGGGGGCAGCTACAGACTGCACGGCTCAGGCGGTCTTCGTTCACAGCAAAAAATAAAATAAAAATAGCTGTCTTCATTCACAGCTTAGAAAGAAAAATAAAATAGCCGTCTTCTTTCACAGCCAACATCCAGAAGAGCCATCTGTCTGTGTACTGGCAGGGAGCTGGAACCCCAATGATGCCCTGAAAGAAAAATACAAAGTTACACACTTTTAAGATTCTCATTGTTAAGATATTTTTCGCCACAAACCAGAACGTAATGATTGACTAGAAGTCGATACATAGAGTGTGTGTGTGTGTGTGTGTGTGTGTGTGTGTGTGTGTGTGTGTGTGTGTGTGTGTGTGTGTGTGTGTGTGTGTGAGTGTGCCTGCCTCAGCCTGCCTGTGTGCGTGAACTTCATTTGAATGAGGGTCCAAGCCCTCGGTCCAAGAAAAGGGCAGACCCATAACCCATGGCATAGGGTCTTCCTAAAAAAAGACACCAAAGAATGGTTACATTTATTTATCAACACCTTGTGTGGCGTAAATGTCTGGAGAATTGATGAAGAGTGGAAAGTGGACTGACTAAGTATCAAATAGCAGGTGTGGGGAATTCAGCAGTCATTGGGGGTAATTTGCCAAATCAAGACAAGAATTGTGTTGCCATGGCAATTAATCTCATTTTAATTAAACATTACCAGTAAGTAATGCACACAAAATGTTGTAAAATAAAATGTTATTACACTATTACACTTATTACACTATTAAACTATTACACTTATTGCACTATTATACTTATTGTGCTATTACACTATTACACTATTACACTTATTACACTATTACACTTATTACACTTATTACACTATTACACTTATCGTGCTATTACACTATTAAACTATTACACTTATTACACATTACACTTATTTCATAATTACACTATTACACTTATTGCGCTATTACACTTATTACACCTAGACACAGTACAGTTACACTATTGTACTTATTACAAACCATTGAAAAGATATAGCAAATAGGAAATATCAATCGACCAATCAGAAGAGGGGCGTGGCTAACTTGACCAATTAAGAACAAGGACTTTGAATCAAGTAAAATGACACCACCCACAAGTTTGTACGACAAAAGGTTTATGAGATATAGCCAAATAAAGATTTGGCCAATCAGAAGAGGGGGCGGGGCTAAGTTAAACCAATTAAGTTGAAGCACTCTGAAACAAGTCAAATGACACCACCCACAAGTTTGTACGACAAACGGTTGATGACTTATAGCCAAATAAAGTTTCGGACAATCAGAAGAGGGGGCGGGGCTAAGTTAAACCAATTAAGGTGAAGGACTCTTAATCAAGTCAAATGACACTACCCTAGCCTGATTTCAGACTCAGCTCGCGCTATAGTCTGAAACTGTGCCCTATTCTGAGCGATTTACGGGGGAGGGACTTTTTTGCTCGAGGCGTGTGTGTGATTGTGTGTGTGTCTCTGTCTGTGCCAGTGACTGCTTTGATTGATTGAAGACTTTATTAGAAGTTTGCATAGGAAAAGGTACAGTTTCATGACGGCTTCCACACAGAACTGCGACCAGAAACATGTAATCAACATTAACAGCTTGGTGAAATCAGCACGCGCGTGTGTGTGTGCGTGCGTGTGTGTGTGTGTGTGTGTGTGTGTGTGTGTGTGTGTGTGTGTGCCTGCCTCAGCCTGCCTGTGTGCGTGAACTTCGTTTGAATCGTTTCAACTGCTGCGCGGATTGGATATTCGTTAAACCCACCCCCACCCCCCCGCGCTCATTGGATCAGCCACAGTTTTTGGCTGCTAAACTGCCGATTCATGTACTCAGCTCCAGACCAGAGAAAGAGTCCACTCTGAGAGTGGGCGGGGTCTCTGGGCTGGAACCAGGCTAAGACTACACGAGTTTGTACGACAAACGGTTCATGAGTTATGGCCAAAAAAAGGAACAATCAAGTATCGACCAATCAGAAGAGGGGGCACTTCCTGTTTGGCGAAGGAAGTTTGACCCTTCGCCACGGTCACGCCGTTTTACGCAAACTCACGATTTGGCCTCAAAAATGCGATTCATTCGGAGGAAGAAGAATAATAATCTTTACAATGACAATAGGGTCCGACTCCTCACACTACTGTGTAGTGCTCGGGCCCTAATAAATAATTACAAACCTTTGTGCGTGTGGTCAGGTCGATTGGCCTCACATTATGCGAGGCCGTCACATGTTTCTCTGAAACAACATGCCGTCAAGGATGTTTCTCCATCCCCACGAAGCATCAGGACGCTGTGATCAAACACCTGGTCAGGTCTGTAGAAAAAAGAAGTTGAGATCCGAGCACTCGAGGAGATTAAAATAAAACAAAGTTTATTTATCTAAAACCAACATGTTTCGACCTTACGGTCTTCATCAGGGCAAGAACCTGGTCAGGTCTGCTGCCTCTGCCCGACGTGTGTCGTTCACTTCCTAGTGTGTGACAGCTACAATGACTACTTTCACACAAACACAGCTACATTTGATGTATAAAATAAAGGCCCAAGTGCAAATTATCGATTTCGAAAGAATGGTAAAGGTTATTTCTTTACAATTACTCTATGGGCTTCATATGCTACAAAAGGTTTCATGCATAGGCTAATTGTGAATGTGATGCTCTATTTTCTTTGAACTGAAAAGCCGTTTGGTTCACCACAACCACGTGGCAATCGATGACCATGACATAGGCTACAGGAGACATATTTCGGAAATAAGTTGTTAAAACATCCATTAAACAATATATTTAATGATTTAGGTCTACATTTGAATCTACAAATATACGGTAGCAGGCTATGGACCGTAGCTCTGGTCCATAGCTTGTTCTTCTCAGCTTCTAACGCTATATGGACTTCATGGTAAGCTCACAATAAATATATACATAAATAATTACAAACCTTATAGGCTGTGTGAGGTCAGGTCCATTGGCCTCCCAGTAGATCATCCCCACCCTGGAAGAAATATTCATATTCATATTCCTATGAGTTTAACGTCATTTAACATTGTTTAATGCAATCAGATAGGGCTTTTCTGTTTGAATGTATGGGCTGTCAAGGCCAGAAAGTAGTTTTTTGCCACTCAGTAGGCTTTCTCGCATAACTTCCTGATATGATGATGATGTCACGCGCATACCCTCTATTAACACATGTGATTTACTTGTTGTTGCTATACCGTAAACCATAAAACCAAACCAACTGGCCTGTCTTTAGTAATACACTAGGGGGCGCAAAGACAACGGAAGAATATCTGAATGTCTTGATGACCCAGCTAAAAATGACCTTTCAGGTGTCACTCACTGGTTGTGGTTTGAGTGATGAAGAAGTTGAAGGGTAAATTTAGGTTTGATAAATGATAATGATTTACCATGCATGCTTAAATAGTATATCCTACTTTACATTATATATCTGACTATTTTCCAAAGTATAAATCTATTCTTTTTGTCAGTCTGAGTCATATTAGTTACATGGCTATTGGCTATATGGCGTAACAGATTTGTTTATGTCTGATTCAGAGTGACGTGGCCATGGTCCTGTCTATATGGGCGTATGTTTTTTAGGATAGGATATATTTTCCCATCAGTTAAAATGAGGAGCAGTTTCATTCCACGATTATTTCACTGTCTAGTGTGAATGTATAAGAACGAGTATTCAGATCATAGATTTCAATCTCTCCACTGTTATCTCCCCACCTACAATATTTTAACGTTTAGGATTCTAATTTACTGATTTAACAAGAACATTCTCTTATGGGGGTCCCCAAAATCAAATTCAAATTTGTCTTGAATTGAAAATGTTTGAGTAGTGAGTACCACTGGTCTAAGGGAGGGTGGGCATGGATTGAGGGAAATGTAACCATTAAGCCAGAAGGATTGTTCATTCTTTATTGTGAATATTAGAAGTCATTTGTTGCGTGTCAGATTAGACAAAAGTGTGAATGTCAGTGGCCTAATTATAAAAGTTAATGTGATTCAAGATACACACACAATGCCATAAACAGTATAACTCCATTCAACCTGTTATTACCAGAATTAATGCAACGTAATTTCAAGTGAACATTCATAGTACTAATACACTGTTTTGTAAAGTCTCTCTTAACAGACTCTTCCACTTGCCCTCCCGTCGTCCCCTTATTCGTGGGAAACAATACTGTGGTGTCTTTTACATGCCATCCTGACCAAAGGTAAAAAGAACCTCTGCGTCTAAGCCAAATGCCTAGCTTAAGTCTAGAACGCTTTGTTTTATCCGCTATGCAGGGCAGCTGTAAGAGGAGACTGAGGCATGCTTGACAGCTGAGTCAAGGTCCAAATCCTTCCCGTTGATCTGGATCTTCTCCAGGCAGCCTCTCAAGTAGTTGGAGCCCACATAGCCCTCACCCTCACCTGAAAGGGGAACAATAGGGGGAAAACATATAGACAAATATATTGTGTTGTACAACATTCATTGCTAAAGGAATGACCAGCTTTTTGGTACTCTCACCTAAGAGGCCTCCGATGGCAAAACGTCCCTCTCTCCACATAGTCAAATAACCAGGCAGGCTCTCTGTAATGATAGACTGCCTTTGGGGCTCTGTGGGGTTCTCATATTTCAGCAATTGCAGTGAATCCTTTTGAAAGATTATTGCCAGTCTATTGAAACTCTGTGCCATGGTGATTTTATCTTCACCAAATGTAAGTGTGACATCCTGCAAGTTCAAGAGAAGGAAAGGCCTAGTTTACTTATTGCATAAAGTGATGAGAATCATTACAGTTTGTTTTCACCCCTGTCTGTCTGTCTGTCTGTCTGTCTGTCTGTCTGTCTGTCTGTCTGTCTGTCTGTCTGTCTGTCTGTATGTGAGCAGGAAATATGGTGCAGTTACACAAAACTCAGTGGAAAGGTTGGTCTTGGGTCAAAAAAGAACAGATTAACTTTTAAACATGCACATAACTCGGGCGACCTGATAGCCAAGTGGTTAGAGACTGCATACCACATGAGTCCTTATGTACAGATTAATATTATCATGGGCCCAAGAAGAACTGATAAACTGCTCACATCTTTTTGTTGTGAACCTCCAGAGGCCACTGGCACTGAGTGTCATGACCCTAAAGTTATATTGGCCAAAATGGGATGTGACCCGCCAGAAGCACCACAACTGACACCTAGAGGACAAACGTAGTTCTACTGAGAAAACACAGTGCTAAGAGTTGCATTATCAGCTTGCGTGGCGATGCTGGGTTTATTGTGCTGACAAGTGTTGACCAGTGTGTTCGGGTTTTGGTACACAGCATTGGCTGGGTTATTGTGTGGGGTCCGATCTCCATTCCGACATGCAGCCATTCCGACATTAACTCTCCCTCTCTCTCTCCCTCCCCCTCTCGCTCTTCGCCCTAGCCTCGCAACATTGGTGATGACGTAGCTCGGGATGGCCGTGCCAGGCTATCTTCGTCCTTCCCCATCTCTCTCCCTCTTTCCCTGCCTTCCCCTCACACGGTGCACCCGCCACAGACAGACAGACAGACAGACAGACAGACAGACAGACAGACAGAGACAGACAGACAGACAGACAGACAGACAGACAGACAGACAGACAGACAGACACCGCCAACCTGCCACAACTTCAACTTTAGATTAATCAGATAGCAGATGTATGTACCTTTGTGTTATTATTGGCTGCCAGTGTTAACATTAGCGCTTGTCCAAGGGATCTGATGCTCAGAATGGTCCCATCTAACTGGCTGAAATTTCCCCACATTTCCATCTTGACCACAATCGCTTCTTCTTCCTCATGAAGGAATACTAGAAGAAGAAATATTATTTTATTGAATTAATAGAATTTACTATTTAAGTTTGACAGGTCGGTTAAACATCCAGTCTGTCATCCATTTAGGAATTTCCGCCCCAAAAATTGCTGATGTAATCGCAGAAAGCCAGCTAAATTGTCTCCTTAATGTTTCCTCTGACTGGTTTCTCTGTGATGCTAACCAGGTCCATAGATGAAGAGAGTCAAATAAAATACAATGCTAATTCACTTTTGAATATTGATTCCTCAGTTGTCATGTAAGCTTGCCTGCCTTATCTCAGGTGGGCGCTAGAGATTAAACCAGGGTCTATTTAAAGCCTTGCCAAAATCGTATACAATCAAGAGCTCTGTTTCCACCTGAGTTGTTGTAGACGGCAAAACCATTGCCAGGGAAGTAGCTGCCAGGTCGGATGTTTTGATAGCAGGGCCAGAGCTCCTTCTCCTCCGTCTCCCAGTGAGAGCTGAGGTTCAGCCAATTGCCTTCCCGCACACAGGCATCCATCTCCGGCTGTAACTGCAGCGGCAACAATGAACCAGTGACATCAGGGACGTTCAGGGAATGTTAGAGAGGCAGGGGTTGAAATCTCTTATAGGGCCTTTTAGTGGAAACATCGAAAATAGCAGACCTCCAAGCTCACAACGCGTCGCACTGTGAGCTTGGAGGTCGGCTATTTTTGGTGCTTGATACCACACTGAACTAAGCATAATCAAGTGAATTCTGAAGATGTGGCGTAACGGCATGGATTTTCTATACAGAGAGGGCAATTCTTTCAACACAAACTGCTGTATTCAAGTTTAGGAGAGTTTGGACAAGGCAATTCTCTTGAATGCTGCCTTCAGGTATAGCATGGAAAGGGGACATTTGCATTTGCGGACGGATAAAAGGACAGGGGCTCAAGCCCCCTTTGATGTCTATGTGTGCACGTGTCTGAGTGACATACTGCTCAGAGAGGGCAGTTACATGATGTGTACAGTATGTGAGACAGTGAAAACACACACACACACACACACACACACACACACACACACACACACACACACACACACACACACACACACACACACACACAGAAGAAAGTCTCCAAGTATTGTACCGGGAGAACTAGCCTCCACTTGTCGATTAGGATCCCACCGATGGCCATCCGGATCCGGCCCGCTTGAAGCTCATGTGCTTCTTTAGTGTTCATGCCCACCTCCAAGGCCTTGGAGCCGTCCACCTCCAGGCCCACAAACTTCCCCTGGCTGGACAGCCCCAGCTGCGCGGAGCAGAAGAACACAAGGGCCCATGTGTAGGACACATTGCAATCATACAGACAGTGTGGCGACCAGTGGCGTCAGTTCAGCAAAAGCTAGGGTATGGCAAAGATGGGAGTCCTCATGGAAAAGAAGCATTACATTTTGTATAACACAGTTCTATTGTGAAAATAGCAGATCTACATGCTCACAACGCCTTGCAGCTATTTTCACAATGTCTAAAAAAGAAACTAGTTTTGTCAGTTTTTTTACACAGGTTTCTAGGGTTTCTTGGGCTGGATATGGCAGCTGGATATGGCAGCCTGGAACGGTTGTTCAAGTGCAGCTAAACTTGGCATGTTAGTAAACGTGCCGCAATTGACAATAACACATTGCACCTGTGCAGCTGACCTGCAGAACCTGGGAATACACCATTTTGTCAAGGAGAATACAAGTGGGGAGAATATAATACCTTGTTAAAGTGATCATGTTGTAAAATTTAGCATTTGTAGTTATTTTACTATAATTTAACAACATATTTCCATATTTACAAGTAACTTTTATTTTACCCCCTGGACCCAGGGTATGGCGGCTGCACCCCTGCCATACCCAATTGACGCCCCTGGTGGCGACTTTAGCTTAGTTTGATTTGGTTTGTTTGTTTTAACAAAACACAGAAAAAGAGAATTAATTACTCATTTATGTTGGTGATTTAAAAAAGGCTTACAAAACATTTAATTTCAGGATAAAGACAAAGTATCAGAAAGCCAAGATGACATCAAGGTACAACTGCCACATTAAACATTAAATGAACACTGCACGCTCTCTTGTTCAAACCCTGTCCACAGCAACATCTCTTGTTCAAACCCTATCCACCTCCTGTTACGTTCTCTGGAACGTGACCTTCACCTTCAAACTTTTCAACACAGAATTCTATCATTTCTTTGGGGCAGCTTACTGAAAATTCCCATCAAGTTGAATGAAAATCTGTCCTTGGTTTTGTACTTGACCTTGATTGTGACCTTGGCCTTTTTGACCCAAAAGTTCATAATCTCTTTGTGGCAGCCTATGACAGTCCATCCATCCATTCTCTATTTTGCTAACAGTCAAAGCTTAACCTTGATTGTGAACTTGACCTTTGCATGTTTAAACCCAAAGCGTATAGTCATTCCTTCCTTTTTTAACATGCCCATCTTTTCTCAAGTTATCTTGCTAAGAAAGAAACAGACACAAGCAGACAGGACTGATTGCTATACCCTACCATGTATTGATGCGGGCTGGGTAAAACAGTCTTGTGGCAGATTCGAGTTGAGTTCAAATATCGAGAATACACAATAATGATAAGTCTATTGTTTGTGTAATAATATAGTATGCCTTTGACCCATTGTATCCTCATTCTGACACTTAACTGCATGAGAATTTTCATGAGCTGAGCTTACCTGGTGCCATTGTCCATCATTGATTTTAGGTCCTCCGGTAAAGCTAACTGTCATGCCTTCTTTGCTGATCTGCATCACAGGGACACCCTCAATGAGAGATAAGACAAACCAGTCGTCACCATCTTTGGTGTCCCCGTAGAAGACTGTACCCTCAGGGTCAAACGTCCGAAAGAGAAATGTTGACATATAACTGCGGAGTGGGAAATAATGGCATACATTTAGTGCAACAGTTAAGACCGTGTTGCTTAGTGGACATTTTCACTTGAAATTCAGTTATTTTCTGCAAGCTTTGAAGACCTATGCCACACACAGATGTGACAACACTCGAGTTGAGTGTGATGGTGAAGGCTGTGGACCCAGGTTCAAGTATTACACCTTGTCACTTTTTTTGAGCTGAACGGTTGCAAAAATCAGGCGTACCGTATGCTTAACACGACATACCTTTTAATCTTAGAGAGGTCTGCTGAGGTCTGTGCCAGAGGCTTCCAGGCTTCCCTCTGCTGGCCAAGGTACATGGATGCCCGGCCTGATACCTCTGTCTGGATAGCACATGTTTCAAAAGGTTAATATACAGTAATAATCTTCACAACAGTAAATCCAACTACGAAACAGTTGTGGGCTCGCTTGTGACTCTGCAGCGTGCTAACTGTCATGTGAAGCTCAACCAATACTCCAGCTAACACCACTCCCAGACGTTTTTCCGCACCTCATTGGCTAAGGGCCCTGCCTTTGTACTGTCGTGGCGGTGTTGTGGCTATTTTCTATAGATAATGCTAGAAACGTACCGAGAGTCTAAGGATGACTGAATCAAGAGCTGTCCTTCAGAGATTTATTATTACAAGTACAGGGATGCTAACTTGACCAACAGCACACTGCTCTCAAGGTAACATGCTGAACAATACAAAGACACAGACCTTTAAGGTGAACTTTGCTCCTCCCTTTGGGGGACTGACCAAAGGGGAGGGATCTTACAACAGGGGTGAGAATATCAATGTGTATACATACAGTATATAAAGATAACATCATACATACTTAAAACATCGTACATGTGTGTGTGTGTGTGTGTGTGTGTGTGTGTGTGTGTGTGTGTGTGTGTGTGTGTGTGTGTGTGTGTGTGTGTGTGTGAAGAGAGGGGGGGGGAAGAGAGGGGGGGAGATAAGAGAGACAGAAGGACCTATTTACAATATGCGTGGCCCGGGCTAAGGCGGGGGGTTTACTGTATGTAAAAGCCATGCCACACCTATGTGTTTGTTGGCCATGAGACTTCCTGGGCTCTAGTTAGAAACAAAGAAATAAGGGGAGAAGGAGAGGGGAAGTCGTCACCTCTAGGCTATCTTTAAGGCCAAGAAACAGAGTATCAAAGAAGAACTGTATATTGACAGTAGCTCCAGGTGGCATTCAGTTAGCATGTCTTACATCGCAGTCTAGGTAGGCTCAACAAAAGGTTGAGAGGCATGAGAAACCAAAAGGTCACCAAATGGCAGCTACTGTCTCTTATGGACAGCCCTTAAACACAAAGAATTACAATTTATGGCCGTAACAGCGGAACTTGGTAAATAAATAATGAAGATAACATAGTGTTCTCGCGTTTCAGGCGAGCCCACAATAAATACTCCAGCTAGCTGTAGTTTTCTGCATCAAGATTCAAGAATATAACCGATTGCAGGTTTGATTGCCAACGTGACTATATTCTGCAGCGTGCTAACTGTCATGTGAAGCTCAACCAATACTCCAGCTACCACCACTCCCAGATGTTTTTCCGCAACTTAATTGCACCTCATTGGCTAAGGGCCCTGCCTTTGTACTGTCTGCGACGGAACTCGGTAAATAAATAATGAAGATACTGTAACATAGTGTTCTCGTCTCTTTTCTAGTTGTGGGCGAGACCACAACTAGAAAAGATGCAATTGGAAATTGCAAGTGTGGTTGCTGATGTGACTATATTCTGCAGTAAGCTAACTGTCATGTGAAGCTCGACCAATTGATTGCCTATTGATTATTGATTCCCACTCCCATTGATTCCCTATCCCTTTGATTCCCTATTGATTTCCATTCCCATTGATTCCATCAATTTCCAAAGGCAGCGGAAAAGTTACCCTAGTAATCCATAAAGTTACGTCATTTTTGAGGTGTTACCCTGCCATTTCCAATGGCAGCGGAAAAAAAGGCTATAAACTGTTACAGTCTATAAACGGTTGCCCTAGAAGTCTATAAAGTTTCCCTAGAACTATAATGTGTTGCCCTGTCAGGCAACCACACTAATTAAATTGGATGTATCTGTTTTGCAATCATGGTTGGTTTTGAATCCTGTTCCCGACAACCTTTGTTGTGTGTCTCTCCCCATCTCTCTCCCCATTTCCTGTCAGTCTACCGTCCTAGCAATAAAGGAACAAAAGCCCCCCCAAAAAAATAATAATACGGGTAATAATAATTATCCCTGAGGGCTTGTTTCCATTGTGGTCCTGAAAGTCTGTAGGCAATAGCAAGGACATAACACTTACACACTGCACTGATCATAAGAAGGAAATTCCTCCCGCAGTTCCAGCTGACAAGAACATTGGGATATGTCTTAAGGAGGTATTATATGTGCTCGACAGCTTGAACCAAGGCAAAGCTGCAATGGCTTCAACAATAGGCTATAAGGAGT